>NC_057804.1:451682840-451731062 GCF_018294505.1 Triticum aestivum
TTGGAAACGATGAAGCCCGGAAGTTTTCCATCGGGAATGCCGAAAACACACTTTTCTGGATTGAGCTTGATGTCATATGTTTAGAGGTTGTCGAATGTGAGACACGGATCATCTATTAAGGACTCGACATGCCTAGTTTTCATGACTACGTCATCCATGTATGCTTTGACTGTCTTGCCGATTTGTTTCTCCAGGCATGTTTGAATCATGTGTTTATAGGTGGCACCGGTGTTTTTGAGCCCTAAAGGCATAGTGTTGAAGCAGAAAGGCCCGTATAGGGTGATAAATGCCGTTGTGGCTTGATCAGACTACTTCATCTTGATTTGATGGTATCCTGAGTATGCGTCGAGAAAACATAGTGAGTCGTGTCATGCGGTGTCGTCGATGATCTGATTAATGCGGGGGAGGGGAAAAGGATCCTTAGGGCAAGCCTTGTTGAGCTCTTTGAAATCGACGCATAGGCGCCAAGATTTATCCTTCTTTGGTACCATCACCAGGTTTGCTAGCTAGTCCGGGTGTTTTATCTCTTTGACGAATCCGGCCTCGAGTAACTTGGCTAGCTCCTCTCCCATGGCTTGTTGTTTGGGTTACAAAAATTGCCGTAATGTTTGCTTGACGGCTTGTATCCCTCCAATATGTTAAGGCTATGTTCGGCCAGCCTGCGTGGGATTCCTGGCATATCAGAAGGGTGTCAGGCAAATATGTCCCAGTTTTCGCGTAGGAACGCCCGCAGTGCAGCATTGACCGTGGGGTTGAGCTGTGCCTCGATGGATGCTGTCTTCATGGAGTCCGTTGGATAGACCTGGAATTTGACTACTTTGTCTGCTGGTATGAAGGAGGTCGATTTGGATCGCTTATCAAGCATCATGTCGTCCCTATCCACTACAAAAAAAGACACATCCATGACATTTTGGGCCGAACGAAAAAGAAATTGTCATACTTATGACACTTCTATGATGATAATTGTGACAAAACCCGGTATCATCATAGATGTGGTGGGCTCCTACTTCTATGACAAAAAATCAAGACAGAAAATGGGCCTTTCGTCATGGGCGGGCCGGAGACGCAGCTGCATGACATTAATTGGGTCGTCCAAGACGGAAAAATCCGTGGTAGAAGCAAGGGCGAGGAAAATTTCGGGGAGTTCCCGATTACGGTGGGTGGTCGGGGGCTGAGCGATGCGTGTTTCTCTCATACACGTACGCGCGTGTGTGCGAGGCGTTGGGCTGTAACTGAACCTGAGCGAGGCGTTGGGCTCCAACTGAACCCGAGCGATTGCACTGCAGGCTATGCGTTACTGAACCTGAGTGATCGATCTATGGCTGTTAACTGAACCCGATCAAGCGATTCCTTCGCTACTGCTGCTAATTGAAGCCGATCGATGCTGCGGCTGGATGAATAGTGAGCATTCTGGGGGGTTGGATGAACAGTGAGCGGTGGGGGTGGATGAACATGACCCCGTGGTGTTGCCTCTGGATGAACAGGACCCCGATCGATCAAGCCGGTTGGGGCCGGATGAACAGGACCCCGTGGAGGGGCTGGATGAATAGGACGACCCCGTGGACGGCTGGATGAACAATAGAAGGTGGAGGGGTGGATGAACAGTAGCCCGTGGAGGGGTGGTTGAACAGGAGCCCATGGAGAGGGGTGGTTGAACAGTAGCTGGTGGAGTAGCGCATGGTGGAGGCTGGATGAACAGGAGCCCGTCGATGAATAGTCGCAGGTGGAGGTTGGAGGAGGTCGACGGTGGATGAACAGTAGCCTGTGGAGGATGGAGGAGGTCGATGGTGGAGATGAACAGTATCCCGTGGAATCCCGTTTTGCGGTACGCCACACCCCTCCCGATGAACAGGACCCCCGTTTCGACCGTAGCACTCCAACACAAGTCTGTTTCATCCGTTTTGCAGTATGCCACAACCCTCCAGATCAACAGGACCCTGTTTCGACCGTAGGAGATCCAACACAAGTCCGTTTCCTCCGTTTTGTGGTACGCCAGACCCCTCCCGACGAACAGGATCCCGTTTCGAACGTGGCCGGTCGAACACAAGGCCGTTTCCTCCGTTCTGCGGTACGCCAGGCCTCGTTTCCATCGCCTATTCTGCCCAAGCCCTCCTGATGAACACGACGACGCATTCCGTTCCGACCCAGCCGGTTGGCTCCCCATGAACACGACAACGATGCAGTTTCTCCAATCCGACCCAGCCATATACACGAGCCCTGGCCGTACATATGAGCAAGTAGGCGTTCGAGACCCCGTCGGTATGTACGCATGTGGACGTATTTTCTTTCTTGCACACTGGCCGTTGTACGTACGTTACATGCTACGTGTGCACCTCTACTAAGACACGTGCGCGCCTCTACATCGGCCAGTATGCACGTACACGTTCGCGACCAGAATGACAACGCTACGTACGCTTCGATCAGGTGGGTCCCGACTGGCAAGCACTTCCTTGTGTGCGAATATGTAGCTGGTGGGTCCCGGCAGTCAGCGGCGCGAATCATTTTCTTTTTTGCCCAGACGCACTTCCTTGCATGTGAAGATGTAGTTGGTGGGTCCCAACAGTCAGGGGGTGAATCATTTTTCTTTTGACCGAGTGCACTTCCTTGCGTGTGAAGATGTAGCTGGTAGGTCCCAGTAGTCAGGGGGAAATGTTGTTTTGACGAAATACGGTGGCCAGTCCGGTGGGTCCCCGCTATCAAGTGGAGGAATAATTATTTTGCGTGTAATAAGGAGGCACTTCCTTGCGGCTGCCGTGGACCCAGCTGTCAGCCTCTCAATGTACAGTACTCTTCCGATGGAAGCCGGTCATTGACCACATTGACCACACCACACCGAGAGCACCACGGAGGTGGACGATGGTGAGGCCTAGGAAGGGGACGACATGGAGCCGGGGAAGACGCGACAGTGGATGCCCACGCGGAGAGGAGTACGAGGGTTCACTGGTTCGGCTGCGGTGTGAGGCTGTCGTCGCCGCAGAATAACAGGGGGTGTGGGTGTGTAGAGGGATGGCCTCGCCCGCGGTAGGAGTAGTAGGAGGCGGTGAGGCCTCCGCGGCATCACTGCCGGCCACGAGAGGCAGGAGCATGCGGCATGACCAGCTGCTTTGGGCGACTGGAGCAAGAAGACCAGAGGTTGAAGAAGCACTACAGCCGTTGGACGGACATCGTACAGTCACTGGAGCTAGAATCGTTCATATTAACTAAAGTTGACAAAGGCCTCCGTCCCAGTTAACTTAGTAGGCCCAAAAGTCAGCGTCCCACCAAGGTGGGTCCCAGCTAGCAGGGGAGTATTCATTTTTTGTGCGTAATAAGGAGGCACTTCCGGTGGGTTCGAGCTAACACCAAGGGGAACATTTTTTTTCACGAAATACGGTGGCCCGTCCGGTGGGTCCCAGCAGTCAGGGGGAAACGTTTTTTTCGCGAAATACTTGTGGCCCGTCCGATGGGTCCCTGCTGTCAGGTGGAGGAATAATTATTTTTCGCGTAATAAGGAGGCACTTCCTTGCGGCTGTCGTGGACCCAGCTGTCAGCCTCTCCATGTATAGTATTCTTCCGATGGAAGTCGTTCGTTGACCACATTGACCACGCCGTGTCGAGAGCACCATGGTGGTGGACGATGGCGAGGTCTAGGAAGGGGACGACTTGGAGCCGGGGAAGACGTGGTAGTGGATGCCCACGAGGAGAGGAGTACGAGGGTTCACTGGTTCGGCTGCGCTGCCATCGCCGCAGCATAACAGGGGGTGTGCGTGAGTGGAGTGGAGGGATGGCCTAGCCAGCGGTGGGACTAGTATGGGAGCGGTGTGGCTTCCGCGGCAGCACAACTGGCCACGGGAGGCAGGAGCAGGCGGCACGATTGGCGCTGCTTTGGGCGGCTGGAGCAAGAAGACCAGAGGTTGAAAAAGCACTACGGCCGTTGGATGGACATCGTACGGTCACTCGAGCTAGAATCGTGTATATTGACTAAGTTGACAAAGCCTTCCGTCCCCGTCAACTTAGTAGGCCCACTATACTGGGTCCAAACTAGCAGGGGGAGTATTCATTGTTTTGTGCGTAATAACGAGGCACTTCCTTGCATGCGAAGATATAGGTGGTGGGTCCGAGCTGTCAGTGGAGGTAACGTTTTTTTTGGAAATACAGTGGCCCTTTCGGTGGGTCCTAGATGTCAGGTGGAGGAATCATTATTTTGTGCGTAATAAGGAGGCATTTCCTTGCGTGCGGCCGTGGACCCAGCTGTCAGCCTCTCCACGTACAGTCCACTTCAGATGCATGTCGGTCGTTGACCAAGTTGACCATGCCACGCCGAGAGCACCAGGGCGGTGGACGACGGCGAGGCCTAGGAAGGGAACGACATGGAGCCAGGGAAGACTCGGCAGTTGTTTCCCATGAGGAGGGGAGTACGACTGTACGAGGGTTTACTTGTTCGTCTACTGTCGCCGGAGAATAATAGCAAGTGTGGTAGGTAGAGGGATGGCTAGGCCAGCGATGGGAGTACGGTGGGGCGGTGAGGCCTGCGCGACAGCACAGCCGGCTGCGGGGAGGAGGGAGCAGGCAGTCCCACCGGCGCTTGTTTGAGCGGCTGGAGCAGGAAGAGCAGAGATTAAAGAAGTATGACGGCCGTTGGATGGACATCCAACAGTCACTTCTTGTGCGTCAACCTTTTTTTAGGAAAGCCTCAGATCTGTGGAAAACAGCATACAGGCCATCTGCCATTATTTCTAATAATTTACAGCCCATTTGCTAATTCTTATAGTTTTTTTGGAGCCCATATTCTTTTTGTTAGCATTACAACCCATATTGTGGCCATGGTTAAAAAATTATACGAAATTTTGCATATGTCGGTGCAGTCTGAACTGTTTTTAATCCCTAAATTTCGAGTCACATTCAGACTGATTTTAAAAATAAATGTATACCAATATAAAATCCAACAAATTGTCCATGCATTAAAATCAATGCAATTTAAAATCTCGAAATGAAAAAAGATATTTGAAACTAATTGTCGGTTTAATGTGTTTCAAAAATGTACAACCCATTTCTCATTACTGATAGGCCATTTTCTCGGCCAGCCGAATGAAGCTCTCCTCGTCTTGAAAGATTTGCAGCCCAACAGGCCTGACAAAGCGGCTTACTTGAGAAATCAGAAAAAAAACTGGCTAGCCATTTTCAGAAAGAAAAAAAACTATTGGGCTGGTCTATGGTAAACATAAAAGAAAAGGCTGTCTAGACAAGCCAGAGTGTCCCGCACAGCCCAGTTGACACCCTACTTCTGTCTCAAAAACAAATTAGATAAATGCCACTCCAATTATGGCGATTCATAAAAATTCCACTGCAATTTCCAAACTTTGAAAAATGCCACTGCAGTTTTTGCAAACTTTGAAAAACGCCATTGCAATTTGCAAACTTTAAAAAACGCCACTCCAGACTTCGAAAAATGCCACTAGAAATGGCATGAAATGGCATTTTTCAAAGTTCAGAAATTGTAGTGGCATTTCTCGGAAACACCAGATTTGGAGTGGCATTTATCAAATTAACCCAAAACAAAAATAATTGGGCGAGCTGCTGGGTCCCTGGTGTCAGCCGCTCGTTGTGGAATTCTCTCGTTTATTGACTACGTTGACAATGCCATGGGACCGAGATGTCAGAAATCCATTAGGAGGAGCCATTTTTTATTGGCTTGAAATAAGGAGGCACTTGCTTGTGTACTTCCATGACCTTGGCGGGTCCCTGCTGTCATCCTCTCCAGGTACAATCATCTCCTGATTGTGTACGCGTCAACTTGGTAGGCCCACAAGTCAGCCTCTAAACCCGTGGAGGACAAATACAACCCTTTAAAAAAATAAAAGCCCATTCCATATGTTCAAATGGAAAGTTCAACATTCAGAGCAAAGTAACAGGTTTGATCCACATATAGAGTACTGAACTTCCACGTTGACAACCATCATAGCCAAGTTAACTATCTACTCCCACTAATACTCTAGTAGTGTACAAGTACTAACTTACTCTTAGCTAACTAGACGATGCCGACCGCCATCTGCAGTACATGCTAAACACCGACATCAGCGTCCTTCGCCTCACCTTGGACTTGGCGGAGGTGTGATAGGGCGCGTTGCTCACGTGCATTGGCCCTTTCCATGCCGGCGCGGTCCACCGAAGCTTCGACTTCTAAGCGGGAAACCCACTTGACGAGCTGGTAGTAAATATTGGCGTCGTGAACGCGTGCGTGCCCGACAGCCTCCAGGGCTATTTGCCGGGCGCCGGCCTCCATGTAGTCGGCCCAGTTGCAGGCACTCTGCTCGCGACTTAGAGCGTCGGTGCGCTGCTGCTCCATATCCTGCTGTCGGTGCAAATCAGTGATACGCTGCTCCTCTGCCAGGCGGTCGCGCTCCAACAACTCCTGCTCCTCCGCCAGGCGGTCGCGCTCCAACAAGTCCTCGATCTCCGCATTGCCATCTAAAGACAGATAGAATGTCTCCTCCCTCCGTTTGCCTTCTGGTGAAAACCGAACACTAGTTCCGGCGGTGACTGCCTCCAGCCTCCCCTACCGCGGACGGGCGGGGGCATGGCGGACGCGACAAGGGCGAGGATAAGTAGCGAGCAATGTCGGGCCAGTGGGGGCTTATGAGGATATGGCGAGTCGGGTCACGGTGCCACCGGAGAAGGCCGGGAAACAGTACTATCAGCGTTCTGGGAACGGGGGTCCCCAGACTTGCCTGCCTACGGCCTGCGGCGTGGCTCAAGTGGTGGCCCAGTACGGCCCATCTTCATCAGCCCAAGACTCAAGACCCTCGCGAGGGGCCAAACCTCGTGTGGCGGACGACACAAGACTTCCTCAGGAATGGCCTCGCCAGGCAGGCTCGCGAGGAGGCGGAGAGATCAAGGCAGGGTACCTCACGAGGTGCTCGTGATGCAAGCCATGACGATCGAGACCAGGCGGGTGCTAAGTGGGCGCCAGCCTGCGCAGTGTCCTTGTTTCCTCTTTGGTGCAAAGGGGGCAAGCACAGGCGTGTAGTACCAAGGCATCAGGCAAAGGTTTCCATTTCAGTGCAACGAGACCAAGACTAGCAGAGCGGCAGGATGGAGGTCACCGTGGAGCCCAGGACAGTGTCATCACCAGTGCCTTTGGCAGCCGAAGACCAACTTTAGTTAGGATAACTTGTACTAGATGTTCCCCTTCAAAATGGCCATTGTTGGCGCCCTTCCCGCTCAATATTTGGGAAAAGGACCAGGGCCTCTATAAATAGGACTAGCCACCACAGGGAGGAGATCGATCAGAACTGATCAAGTGCTCATTAGACCGAGAGGCGATTGAACTCACCCAAGCGGTTCATCGCACCAGCTCAAGAACACCTCTCGCGAGTCTGTTCACCCTTTGTACTGTTCATCATCAGCCCCAGAGGCAATCCACCACACCACGCACTGGAGTAGGGTATTACACCACAACGGTGGCCCGAACCTGTATAAATCTGGTGTCCCTTGTGTTGTCTCACGAGGCGATCGGACGTGGATCGGTAGGGGGAAGATCTTCGTGCGCACCCCAGAGTTCGAACCTTAAGGGTCTGTCGGAACCCAACATCCGACATTTAGCGCGCCAGGTAGGGGTGCGCCGGAATCTTCCTTCTTACGTCCTGTGTTCCTCCGCCTCACCGCCTCCATGTCCGGCGACCCGACGGCCAACTCCTACCGCTGGGCGGCATGGCCTGCCCATGCCGTGCCACCTGCCCAAGGTGACCTCAACCTCGCACCTCAGGAAGCCCGCACCCCGCAGGGTGCTGTGGGGCACGGGTGACGCGGTCAGATGTCGCCTGCCCTCACTCTGCGGCAAGTACGGTCGGCAGCGAGGGCCTCAAGCCATGCTGCGGCCACGGCACCGCACACCAGGCGGGACCAAGCGAACATGAAGGCGGCGCTCACGATGGCACGAGAGCTGTTGCGGTGTAGACTACAAGAAAGGGGCCACATTGTGCTGCTGGAACGCGTCGCCGAGCTCCTGGATGCCGCTGCTTCAAGGGCACCCCCGTTCTGCGTCCAACTTCCACCCCAGGCCCCGGGTGGATCACGAGGCGGGCCAATCCATACCCGCGCGCCCATGCGCGCACCTCAAGGCTTCATCAACACCGGCCTGGCCATCAACACTGGGCAGCAAGCTGCGCTGGCGCCGCCCTTGGTAGGCGAGGGCATGCGCATCGCTGCCTATGGTCCTAGCGGGCCGCCGCCCTACCGTCCCCAAGATGGAGCTTCAAGTCGAACTGCATGGCATGCGGAGCACTACGGCGAGGCCTTTGGGGTGGTGACCCCGGAGGCCTATGTGCCCCACATGGTGGATCGAGGGTACGCACTAGAGATGACCACGACTCGTTCCTCCGGCCAGGCTGGGAGGAAGAGGCTCTAGGGGCCGAGCTCTTTCAGGAGCCTCACGGAAGCCTCGACAACCGTGTCGGTGGCAGCAACTACCGGGTACTGCTAATTCCTCAGGAGCAAGCTTATGCTAACCATGGGTTGCAGGAGGTTCAGGTCGCTGCAACGGATGGCTGCCCCAGTGCGGCAATCTCCCTCCCCTCAGGAGGAGGGCACTGGGGGCAGGAGGAGAGGGGACGGGAGCTAGGCTCCTCCCCATGGCATGCGGAGCAAGGCGTTCTTTGGAGGTAGGCCATCTGTCGGGGAGGCGCCCCAGGGCCTGCCCCCGGCAAAGGACCCGTGGTCGTCGGGGGAACCGCTGGCGTCCCCTTTTCCCCATTGGTGTCGTCCTGGTTTCCGGTCGCCGTCGATGGTGGTCAAGGGTGGCGCAAGGCGGGGCCCTCATCTGGCAATATGAAGCAAGGCTGGTACCTGTGAAGAAGGCCCAGTGCATGTGAAGCTCGCCGCCCGTGACACTCTCACGTAATAATGAGTCAGGGCTGTACACGCCTCGGAGTCTCCGGAGAGCCGCCCTCGAGCCTTGGGGGCTCCCTCCCACGCCCAGTGGCAGGACTTAGCTCCGCGCTGGTGAGAAGACGTCGAAGACTAGACTAGGTGCCGGACGCGGCCTTTTGCTCTTGCTTCTTTTCGTGCGAACAAGCTTTCTCGTTTCGGATCTAAGTTGAAGTTGAATTTGTGTTTGCGTATGCGGGGAGGGGTGTTGTGTCTTATTCATGTCCTTTCTTGTGCTCCAATTTCTGTTCAAATTGGAATTCACACTAGCTACCTCCCTCTCGCGGGGCCCTCGCGAGTAGGGCAGGGCCCAGCATGTACGCCCGCCGTCCCGTGGCCAGCGTTCGCTCTAGCCATTCTCTCGCCGCATGGTCAAACGGGGCCCTCATGAGGCCCTCGGATGGACACTGCGATCCCACTCTAGGCTCGCCAAGACGAAGGTAAAACCACGGCAACCTACTCATCACGAAAATCATGGCATCATGCAACCGCCCATCCGGCGACGATTTCAACAACATGTAGGCAACAATCTTTTTACATGAGGGGCTTCCCCTCCCAAAACGCTCTCACAACTTTTAGGGCCACGCTTGAGTCTCTTCCTGCGCAGGACAAACAACAGGGGGAAGTGCGCAATCAGTCGGACATGTCGCTCACTGCATCCCCCAGGGTGTCCCCTGAGGCGTCGCTAGCACCGCCGTTGTCATCGCCGGCCTCCCCATCTTCACCACCATTCACCACGTCGCCTTCGTCGGCAGCAATGATTACTCCATCGTCATCAAAAGTGAATGCCCGGAAAAGTGCATCTACATTGTGCTCCACCCACCGCGCTAGGTCGCCTCGGACGGCCCCAGGCACCGGGGCGATGGCAGCGTCAAAGTTGAAGAGGGGGTCGATGTTCTAGAGATAGCTGAAGACGCGGGAGAATGCCCGCGCGAGTAGGCCACGGCTCCGTTCCTCCACCAGCTGACGAGACCTCTTAGAGCGGTTCTCTAGATGCATCACCACGTCAGTGAAGAACCAAAGATTGCCGGCATAGTTGGTCACATGCGGCTCCTCAGCGACTGCCTCGTAGATGTTGCCCAAGGCCATGTTGGCCCTTTCCCTGAGCGCGGAGCATGGGGACGTGCATGTGTTCCAACGTCTGCTGCTGGCGGATCTCATCCGCATTCCGCTGCGCAATGGCCTCAGCATCATCAACCTGCCGTTGGGAGGAGAAGAAGTTTGGCGCGAGAGGAGGCCAGCTCAGCCTGCGCCAAGCTTAGTGCGACAGCGGTGCCCTCAGCTCGCTGAGTGGCTTCAGTCAGCCTGGTCCTGAGAGCAGTAGTCCTGCCTGCGGCTTCAGCCTTGATCAACTCCAGCTGCTCTTTGTACTAGTGCTCAAGGCCTGCATGAGCCTCTGCCACGTGACGGTCGATCTCCTCCTGGATCCGGGCCTCCCGCGCACTGACGTCGTCCTCCGTCTGGGTGACCTGGCGCTCCCTTGTCTCCAACCGCTCAAGATCGAGGTTGCTCTCAGCAACCTCCAATGTCAACGCTTCCTCGCGCCTCCGGAGCTCCTCCTCTTCAGCGGGCGCCCCTTTCAGCAACGCAAGGGCAGCTCGACGCAACTCCGCCTGCTGCTCCAGGGAGTTGCACCAGTCTTGGAGCTCCTACACGCGCTCTTCCGCAGCTCCACGTCACCGATCTACTTCCTGGGCCTCCTCAATGGCTCGGGCGCAGGCCTCCCGAGAAGCCACCAGAGATGCCTCGGCCTTGGCATTGTCGAGATCACGCTGGTGGCGCGCGAGGCCAACAGCCGCCTTCAGCTTGCGCCACTCCTCGACCAGCCTCAAGCCTTCAGCTTCGAGACGCGCGTCTTCGCCCGCCAGCTCTGCGCCAAGCTGGCTCACTGCATCAGCCGCCCTCTGGAGGAACTCTTGGCGGATAACGTTGCGCTCCCGCGCACGCTTGAGCACGTCGTCAACGTCATCCACCGCCATCATGCTGGCGGAGGGCTCTGGAGTGGCTTGCCCCCTCTCGGCAGGGGGCTGGGGGCTGGCGCCCCTGCAATCGTCGGGCGGGCCCTGCAAGGGACCCAGCCATGCATCAATCCACCTCCCAATGAGGACCCGAAGATCGACTTCAGCCACTCACCGCCTATGATCGATGGAGGAGCTCGGGGCAAGCCGGCTGTGCCCAAGGAGAGCTCGCGAGGGAAGAGCGGCGTGCCGATAGGTTCAAGGCACGCCGAAGGCCAGCCTGCCTCTCCACCCGAGATTGCACCAAGGGCGGCATGCAGACTCGGGACAATCAAGGTCGGTGATGGAGGAGAAGCCTGTGAAAGCGGCTCCTCGGCTGGCTCTGCAGGCTCGTCGGGAGGGATCCTGAAATGCCATAGTCAGCAAAGGGACCGGCAAGCAAGGAACTACAAGAAGGAGGGACTTACTCATCCATGGCGAAGTACTTCATGTGCTTCAATGGGCGGAACAGGCGATCTTCACCACCAGAAGCCTCCTTCCTCTTGCAGAGGGCCTCGAAATCTATGCGAAACCGGCCCAAGCTCGCGAGGTGAGGGCCGGCGCGCGGCATAGGAGCCGAGGCATCTAGACGGCCTACACTAGGGGTAGCAGCCTGAGAGGAGCGGTCAGGTGCCACCTCGTGGTGGCCTGCCGAGGCCTCGAGGGCTTCGGCCTCGAGAGCCGCAAATCGCGCCCTCTCACCAGCCACCACCTCGAGAGGGGCTCCATAAGCTCTGGAGGATGACACCTCAGGAGCCCCACGCGACATCAGCACCTCGACATCAGGCCCCCCAGCTCCTGCCAATGCTTGCCTCCCAGCATCGACTCCTGAGGCAAGGTCGGCACGGCGACTAGGGGAAGGACTACAGCAACCAGGTTCTCACAGGGCCCCACGAGGCCAGCCGGGCGCAGCCCCCATTCGTCGAAGCAGAGCATTTGCCTCGCGAACTCGACCCTGTTTGTGCAAAGATACAACAGGGCGCCTCCATGACCAACGCTGCCAGGAGAGGTGTCGCCAGTCAGGACCTGCAGCACCTTCTTCAGTGTCTCAGGCGCGAGATCCCCTTCCTGGAGCCTCATACGGTCCTGACAACCAGAGTAAGCCTACATTGGGAGGGAATGGCGCTGGAGAGGAGCGATGCGGCGCCGGAGGAACTCCTTCACCACCTTGGGCACCGTCACTCTGAGCTTCCTCAGCCTCTCGAAGTGATGCCAGGTGAAACCAATCTGGGGGCTCGTAAGCTCCTCGTGACCCCAACCAGGATTGGGAATAGCAGGTAGCGTCAGGTGCACAAGCAGGGGGCTGGGCACCCCAACGTCCACATACAGCCACCGCTCCCGGAACCCACTCGCAGAAGGTGGGAGGCCAAAGTCGACCCCTGAGGCGGCCGTCTCCGGCACGGCCTGGAAGCTCACACATCCCGAACACTGGGAAGGGTGGGACAATCGCAGAGAGAAGAAGTGGCGCAGAAGGGCAACGAAAGGAGGAATCCCCACCATGGCCTCGCAGATGAAGGCGAAGACAGCAAACAGAGTAATGGGTTGGGGGCCAAGATGCATCATGTGGATCTGGTAATGGGAGAGCAACACATTGAAGAAAGCGGAAAAGGGGGGAACCAGACCTGCCCATAGGGCGTCGGCAAAGAATCGGACCTCCGTGACGATCCTCTCGAAGGAGGCATTGGATGCGGGCCAGACCATCGTCTTCCCGCACTCATTGAAGCTGGAGGCAAGTGATGACCCACAAGTGTAGGGGATCTATCGTAGTCCTCTCGATAAGTAAGAGTGTCGAACCCAACAAGGAGCAGAAGGAAATGATAAGCGGTTTTCAGTAAGGTTTTCTCTGCAAGCACTGAAATAATAGATGATAGATAGTTTTGTGATAAGATAAATAGTAACGAGCAAAAGTAAATAAAGTAAATAAAGTGCAGCAAGGTGAACCAATCCTTTATGTAGCAAAGGATAAGCCTGGACAAAGTCTAATAGTGAGGAAGGAGCTCCCGAGGACACATTGGGAATTATCGTCAAGCTAGTTTTCATCAAGCTCATATGATTCGCGTTCGGTACTTTGATAATTTGATATGTGGGTGGACCAGCACCTGGGTACTGCGCTAACTTGGACAAGCATCCCACTTATGATTAACCCCTATTGCAAGCGTCCACAACTACAAAAAGGAGTATTAAGGTAAACCTATCCACAACATTAAACATATGGGTCCATATCAACCCCTAACGAAGCAACGCATAAACTAGGGTTTAAGCTTTTGTCACTCTAGCAACCCATCATCTACTTATTACTTCCCTATGACTTCCTCTAGGCCCAAATAATGGTGAAGTGTCATATAGTCGACGTTCACACAACACCACTAGAGGAGAGACAACATACATCTCATCAAAATATCAAACGAATACCAAATTCACATGACTACTAATAGCGAGACTTCACCCATGTCCTCGGGAACAAACGTAACTACTCACAAAGCATATTCATGTTCATAATCAGAGGTGTAATAATATGCATTAAGCATCTAAACATATGATCTTCCACCAAGTAAATCAATAAGTATCAACTACAAGGAGTAATCAACACTACTAGCAACCCGCAGGTACCAATTTGTGATTTTGCATACAAGATTGGATACAAGAGATGAACTAGGGTTTGAGAGGAGATGGTGCTGGTGAAGATGTTGATGGAGATTGACCCCCTCCCGATGAGAGGATCATTGGTGATGACGTTGGTGATGATTTCCCCCTCCCGAAGGGAAGTGTTCCCGGTAGAACAGCTCCGCCAGAGCCCTAGATTGGTTCCGCCAAGGTTCCGCCTCGTGGCGGCGGAGTTTCGTCTCGTAAGCTTGCCCACGAATTTTTCCAGGACAAAACCCTTCATATAGCAGAAGATGGACGCCGGAGGCCCACCAGGGAGCCCAGGAGATAGGGGGCGCGCCCTAGGGGGGGTGCCCTCCTGTCTCCTGGACAGGGTGTGGGCCCCCTGGCCTATTTCTTTTGCTCATAATTCCTTAATAATTCCAAAAAGTTGTTTCGTGGAGTCTTAGGTCTTTTGGAGTTGTGCAGAATAGGTTTCCAACGTTTGCTCCTTTTCCAGCCAGAATTCCAGCTGTCGGCATTCCCCCTCTTCATGGTAAACCTTGTAAAATAAGAGAGAATAACCATAAGTATGGAGATATAATGTGTAATAACAGCCCATAATGCAATAAATATTGATATAAAAGCATGATGCAAAATGGACGTATCAACTCCCCCAAGCTTAGACCTCGCTTGTCCTCAAGCAGAAACCGAAATCGAAAAATATGTCCACATGTTTAGAGATAGAGGTGTCGATAAAAATAAAAATACGGACATGAGGGCATCATGATCATTCTAATAACAGCAACATATATTGATTTTGTCATATGATTTCCTATGTTCAAGTAAAAAGCAATTCACAAAGTCAAGTATGGTTCCAAAACTTCATTGGGAGCTAACAAACTATAATCTCAGTCATTGAAGCAATTGCAATTTATCGTAACGTCAGAAAGAGTCAATAATAGAGCTTCTCAGCAAGCTCACATACTCAACTATCTCGTAGTCTCCCGTAATTGTTAACACTCATGCAATACTTGTGGTTATAGAGTTTCAACCGGACACTGAGAAAGATAGGGGCTTATTGTGTTGCCTCCCAACGTATTCACCTTTAGGTGATGTCAACAATAATAGCCTATGCCAACTTACATCCAATCGGATATATATATCATGATCTTTAAAACACGAAGAGCTTGCCAAAGGATAAAATGAAAAAGGGAAAGGTGAGGATCACCTTGACTCAAGTACTAAAGTAAAGCATAAAGTAAAAGATAGGCCCTTCGCAGAGGGAAACAGAGGTTGTCATGCGCTTTTAGGGTTGGATACACGAAATCTTAGTGCAAAAGAACGTCACTTTATATTGCCCCTTGTATGTGGACCTTTATTATGCAATCCGTCGCTTTTATTACTTCCACAACAAGTTCGTACATAGCTTTTTTCTCTGCACTAATAAGTCATGCATATTTAGAGAGCAATTTTTATTGCTTGCACCGATGACAACTTACTTGAAGGATCTTACTCAATCCATAGGTAGGTATGGTGGACTCTCATGGCAAAACTGGGTTTAAGGATATTTGGAAGCACAAGTAGTATCTCTACTTGGTGCAAGGAGTTTTGGCTAGCATGAGGGGGAAAGGCAAGCTCAACATGTTTTAGAAGGTCAATGACAATATACTTTAACTGAGATGTCAGAAAACATAAATCATTATGTTGTCTTCCTTGTCCAACATCAACTCTTTTAGCATGTCATACTTAATGAGTGCTTCACAATCATAAAATATGTCTAAGGTAATATATTTATATGTGAACCCCTCTTTTCTTATCACTTCCTATTAATTGCAATGATGACCAAGGCTACGTTCATCAACTCTCAACAATTTTTATGCCTCATACTTCCTAGGTGTGAAGTTATCACTATCCATAAGATCAATATGAACTCTTTTGTTCTTTCTACTTTCTCAAGATCATAGCAACATAGTAAAGCCCTTGACTCAACACTAATCTTTATTATAGATAGCACACGGACTCGCTTACATAAAGAGATCACAACGAAAAACTCAAAACTACTTGATATCAAAACTTTGAACTAATAGATCAAGATACTACTAAAAGGATCGAACTAAATAAAGCGGTAAAGATAGGAGTGTGATGGTGATACAATACCGGGGCACCTCCCCCAAGCTTGGCAGTTGCCAAGGGGAGTCCCCATACCCATGTGATTATTTCTTCAGAGGTGGTGAATTAGGAGTTGTTGATGGAGTAGGCTTGTCATCCATCTTCCAAGGCATAGGCTCTCCATCATAAAAGGACGATCGAGTCTCCGGGATCCTTAAATCTGCAGCCAAACTCATTCGCTTGAATCTATATTCTTACTCACAGTTCTGGTTTTGCAGGTCATAAATCTGGGCTTGGAGGTGCTCAATTTTCTCTTGAAGCTTGAAGATGGTCTCCCCAATGTTCTTGGCATCCAGCTTGTGGTTGTTGGTGAACTTCGTGATCATCATCTGGTTGGCGTTGAGTCCACGCTCCACCATCCCTTGGCACTTGAAAACTTCTTGTTCCATGGCTTCGAGCTTTGTCTCCAGGCTCCCGGTACACCTTGGTCCTTCCACATTGCGGATGTGCAACACCCCCTCACGTACCTCAATGGTTTGAGGGTGATGCAGCACCTCCGCAAGATAGGGGTTGATAACCCTCTTGAAAAACTTCTCCTTGGGAGCGCTTGAAGATGACATGATGCTCTAGATCTAAAACAGAAATAGCTCGAAACGAAAACAGAGAATATTTGCGTGATACGATGGTCAAAACCTTCGGGAGTATATATAATGAATTTTTACCGACCAAAATACGTAACATACAAGAAAACGGAGTCCGGGAGGCACACGAGGTGCCCACGAGACAGGGGGGCACGCCCTACAGGGGGGGCTCCTCTCTCGTGGGAGCCTCGTGTCCCTTTCGGACTACTTCTTTCTTCCTAAAATCCTTAAATAATCCAAAACTGATCAAAATTGCCATTAGAGTTGTTTTGGAGTCGGTTTACTTACCGTACCACGTACCTATGCCTTTTCGGAGTCTGGAACGTTCTGGAAAGTGTCTCTTATGTATTCCTTAGGGGTTATGGTTTCAATAATATTAGATTCAACATTGATATGATTACCTGAAATATAATGTTTAATTCTTTGACCGTTTACCACCCTCGGATTTGAGCCTTCAAAGTTGTTGATTTTTATAGCACTAGAACGATAGACCTCCTCGACAATGTAGGGACCTTCCCATTTTGAGAGAAGTTTTCCTACAAAAAATCTTAAACGAGAGTTGAATAATAACACATAATCTCCTATGTTAAACTCACGCTTTTTTATCCTCTTATCATGCCAGCGTTTGACTTTTTCTTTGAAGAGCTTGGCATTCTCATATGCTTGGGTTCTCCATTCATCAAGTGAGCTAATATCGAATAACCTCTTCTCACCGGCAAGTTTGAAGTCATAATTGAGATCTTTAATAGCCCAATATGCTTTATGTTCAAGTTCAAGAGGTAAATGACATGCTTTTCCATAAAGCATCTTATATGGAGACATACCCATAGGATTTTTGTATGCAGTTCTATAGGCCCATAATGCATCATCCAGTTTTTGGACCAATTCTTTCTTGATCTATTCACAGTCTTTTGCAAAATTAATTTGAGCTCTCTATTGCTCAACTCTACTTGACCACTAGACTGCGGGTGATAAGGAGATGCAATTCTATGATTGACATCATACTTAGCAAGCATCTTACGGAAAGCACCATGAATAAAGTGTGAACCACCATCAGTCATAAGATATCTAGGGACTCCAAACCTCAGAAAAATAACTTCTTTAAGCATTTTAATAGAAGTGTTATGATCAGCACTACTAGTTGGAATAGCTTCTACCCACTTAGTAACGTAAACAACAACAAGTAAAATATGTGTATAACCATTGGAGGCAGGAAAAGTCCCATATAATCAAAGCCCCAAACATCAAACGGTTCAATAATAAGATAATAATTCATAGGCATTTCTTGATGTCTACTGATGTTACTTATTCTTTGACATTCATCATAGGACACGACAAACTTACGAGCATCTTTGAAAAGAGTAGGCCAATAAAAACCAGATTGTAGTACCTTGCGTGCAGTCCTATCTCCGGCATGGTGTCCTCCATAGGATTTATAGTGACACTTGCGTAGGATTTGTTCCTGTTCATGCGCAGGCACACAACGTCTAATAATACCATCTACTCCTTCTTTATAAAGGTGTGGATCATCCCAGAAGTAATGTCTTAAATCATAAAAGAACTTTTTCTTTTGCTGGTATGTGAAACTAGGTGGTATATATTTAGCAACAATGTAATTAGCATAGTTAGCATACCAAGGAGCAGTACGAGAAGCATTGACAACCGCTAATTATTCATCAGGAAAACTATCATTAATAGGCAGTGGGTCATCAAGAATATTCTCTAGCCTAGACAAGTTGTCTGCAACGGGGTTCTCAGCTCCCTTTCTATCAATAATATGCATGTCAAATTCTTGGAGCAAGAGAACCCATCTAATGAGTCTAGGCTTAGCATCTTTCTTTTCCATGAGATATTTAATAGCGGCATGATCAGTGCGAATAGTAACTTTGGAATCAACAATATAAGGTCTAAACTTATCACATGCAAACACAGCTGCCAAGAATTCTTTTTTAGTGGTAGCATAATTTCTCTGGGCAGTATCAAGAGTCTTACTAGCATAATGGATAACATTCAATTTCTTATCGACTCTTTGTCCTAGAACAGCACCTACACCATAATCACTAGCATCGCACATAATTTCATAAGGTAAATTCCAATCAGGTGGCTGAACAATAGGTGCTGTGATCAAAGCTTTCTTAAGTGTTTCAAATGCTTCTACACAATCATCATCAAAGACAAAAGGAATATATTTTTGCAATAAATTAGTCAGAGGCCTAGAGATTTTAGAGAAGTCCTTAATGATCCTCCTATAAAAACCGGCATGACCGAGGAAACTTCTTATACCTTTTATGTCCTTGGGACATGTCATCTTTTCAATAGCATCAACTTTGGCTTTATCAACTTCAATACCCCTCTCAGAGATCTTGTGCCCCAAGACAATGCCTTCATTAACCATAAAGTGACACTTTTCCCAGTTCAGGACGAGACTAGTTTCTTCACATCTCTGCAAAACTCGGTCAAGGTTGCTCAAACAATCATCAAAAGAGGATCCATAGACGAAGAAGTCATCCATGAATACCTCACAAATCTTTTCATAAAAATCAGAAAATATAGCCATCATGCATCTTTGAGAGGTAGCAGGTGCATTACATAAACCAAAAGGCATAGGTCTATAAGCAAAAGTACCAAAAGGGCAAGTAAAAGTAGTTTTAGATTGATCCCCCGCTGAAACAGGTATCTGAGAGAATCCAGAATAACCATCTAGAAAGCAAAAATGTGTGTGTTTGGATAACCTTTCTAGCATTTAATCAATAAAAGGAAAAGGGTAATGATCTTTCTTAGTAGCTTTATTTAACTTGCGGAAATCAATTACCATCGTATACCATGTAAGAATTCTTTGCGGGATTAATTCATCTTTATCATTAGGGACAATAGTAATGCCTCCCTTTTTAGGGACACAATGGACAGGGCTTACCCATTCACTATTAGCAACGGGATAAATAATACCTGCCTCAAGGAGTTTTAGTATCTCCTTTCTCACCACTTCCTTCATTTTGGGATTTAATCGTCTTTGAGGATCTCTAACAGGTTTGGCATCTTTCTCCACTAAAATTTTGTGTTGACATAATGTGGGACTAATGCCTTTGAGATCATCCAGGGTATATCCTATAGCAGCTCGGTGCTTCTTAAGAGTCTTCAATAATCTTTCTTCTTCTTTTTCTGAAAGGTTAGCACTGATAATAACAGGATATATTTCTTTTTCATCAAGATAAGCATACTTAAGATTATCAGGTAATGGTTTGAGTTCAAACACGGGATCACCCTTGGGTGGAGGGGGATCCCCAAGAATTTCAACAGGAAGATTATGTTTTAGCATAGGTTGTTGTTTAAGGAACACTTCATCTATTTCTTCCCTTTCCTTCATAAACATATCGTTTTCATGGTCTAGCAAATATTGTTCTAACGGATCGGTTGGAGGAACGGCAATGGAAGCAAGACCAATAATCTCATCCTTACTAGATGGTTCCTTTTCATGATGTTGTCTACTAAACTTAGCGAAATTAAACTCATGAGACATACCATCTAAGCCAACAGTGACAATATTCTTTTCACAATCAATTTTAGCACTAGCAGTGTTCAAGAAGGGTCTACCAAAAATAATGGGACAAAAATCATCTTGTGGGGAACCAAGAACAAGAAAATCAGCAGGGTATTTAATCTTCCCACACAAGACTTCAACATCTCTAACAATCCCAATAGGTTTAATGGTGTCCCTATTAGCAATCTTAATAGTAACATCAATATCTTCTAATTCAACTGGTGCAATATCATGCATAATTTCTTTATAAAGATCATAAGGTATCGCAGTAGCACTAGCACCCATATCACATAAGCCATGATAATAATGATCTCTAATTTTAATAGAGATGACATGCGTGCCTACAATAGGTCTATGTGTCTTAGTATCGGGTCTAGCAATATTGGCAGTTTCACCCAAGAAAGAGATAACATGCCCATGTAAGTCCTCAAACAAGAGATCTTTAATCATAGCAATACCAGTTTCAACATTAATTTGCTCAGGAGGTGTATAGGTCCTAGTATTACTCTTACGAACAACAGTAGAAGCTTTAACATGATCTTTTATCCTAACAAGAAAAGGAGGTTTTTCAACATAAGCAATAGGAATAATAGGATCACTATATGTAATAGTCTTCTCTTCGACTGTAATAGGTGCAACTACTTTCACTTCAACATGAGGATTATATTTAAACCACTTCTCTTTAGGGAGATCAACGTGAGTAGCAAAGGTTTCACAAAAAGTAGCTACTATCTCAGAGTCAAGTCCATACTTAGAGCTAAATCCACGGAAAGCATCGGTATCCATAAAAGATTTAACACAATCAAACTTAGGTGTCATACCTGACTCCTTACCATGATCGGAACCCCAATCTTCAGCGTAAAGTTTAATTCTTTCCAATAAGTCCCATTTGAACTCAATAGTCTTCAACATATAGGAACCAGCACAGGAGGTATCAAGCAAGTTGCGATTATCAAGAGAAAGCCGAGCACAAAAATTCTGAATAATCATTTCCCGAGAGAGCTCATGATTGGGGCATGAATATAACATTGACTTAAGCCTCCCCCAAGCTTGAGCGATGCTTTCTCCTTCGTGAGGCCAAAAATTATATATGTAATTACGATCACGATGAACAACATGCATAGGATATAACTTCTGGTGAAATTCCAATTTCAATCGCTTATAATTCCAAGAACTTGTATCATCACATAGCCTATACCATGTCATTGCATCTCCCTTCAAAGATAAAGGGAAGACCTTCCTTTGGACAACATCATCGGGAATACCTGCAAGCTTAAATAATCCGCAAACTTCATCCACAAAGATAAGGTGTAAGTCGGGATGCAATGTTCCGTCTCCTACAAAAGGATTAGCTAGCGGTTTTTCTATCATACCCGAAGGAATCTCAAAGTGAACATTTTCATAAGGTTCAGTAGGTTGAGGAGCATTTCTTTGCTCTTCTGGTTGGGGTGAAGATAGCCCAAACAATCCACTCAAAGGATTAGTTTCCATAGTGACAAGTAACAGAAAATTTCAGCACACAATATAAATGTTTCCTTACCAAGTTCCACTCACCAAGAGCGCTACGCTCTCCGGCAACGGCGCCAGAAAAGAGTCTTGATGACCCACAAGTGTAGGGGATCTATCATAGTCCTTTCAATAAGTAAGAGTGTCGAACCCAACGAGGAGCAGAAGGAAATGATAAGCGGTTTTCAGTAAGGTTTTCTCTGCAAAGCACTGAAATAATAGATGATAGATAGTTTTGTGATAAGATAAATAGTAACGGGCAAAAGTAAATAAAGTAAATAAAGTGTAGCAAGGTGGCCCAATCCTTTATGTAGCAAAGGATAAGCCTGGACAAAGTCTAATAGTGAGGAAGGAGCTCCCGAGGACACATTGGGAATTATCGTCAAGCTAGTTTTCATCACGCTCATATGATTCGCGTTCGGTACTTTGATAATTTGATATGTGGGTGGACCGGCACTTGGGTACTGACCTAACTTGGACAAGCATCCCACTTAAGATTAACCCCTATTGCAAGCGTCTGCAACTACAAAAATGAGTATTAAGGTAAACCTAACCACATCATTAAACATATGGGTCCATATCAACCTCTAACGAAGCAACGCATAAACTAGCGTTTAAGCTTCTGTCACTCTAGCAACCCATCATCTACTTATTACTTCCCTATGCCTTCCTCTAGGCCCAAATAATGGTGAAGTGTCATGTAGTCGACGTTCACATAACACCACTAGAGGAGAGACATCATACATCTCATCAAAATATCAAACGAATACCAAATTTACATGACTACTAATACCAAGACTTCACCCATGTCCTCAGGAACAAACGTAACTACTCACAAAGCATATTCATGTTCATAATCAGAGGTGTAATAATATGCATTAAGGACCTGAACATATGATCTTCCACCAAGTAAACCAATAAGTATCAACTACAAAGAGTAATCAACACTACTAGCAACCCATAGGTACCAATTTGTGGTTTTGGATACAAGATTGGATACAAGAGATGAACTAGGGTTTGAGAGGAGATGGTGCTAGTGAAGATGTTGATGGATATTGACCCCCTCCTGATGAGAGGATCGTTGGTGATGACGTTGGTGATGATTTCCCCCTCCCGGAGGGAAGTGTCCCCGGCAGAACAGCTCCGCCAGAGCCCTAGATTGGTTCCGCCAAGGTTCCGCCTCGTGGCGGTGGAGTTTCGTCTCGTAAGCTTGCCCATGAATTTTTCCAGGACAAAACCCTTCATATAGCAGAAGATGGACGTCGGAGGCCCACCAGAGAGCCTAGGAGATAGGGGCCGTGCCCCTAGGTGGGGCGCCCTGGCCTATTTCTTTTGCTCATAATTCCTTAATAATTCCAAAAAGTTGTTTCGTGGAGTCTCATGTCTTTTGGAGTTGTGCAGAATAGGTTTCCAACATTTGCTCCTTTTCCAGCCAGAATTCCAGCTGCCGGCATTCCCCCTCTTCATGGTAAACCTTGTAAAATAAGAGAGAATAGCCATAAGTATTGAGATATAATGTGTAATAACAGCCCATAATGCAATAAATATTGATATAAAAGCATGATGCAAAATGGACGTATCAGCAAGCACGGAGCAGACCTTCTCCAGGGTTTCCAGATTGAGTATGAGTGACCTGTCGACGGCGGGAGCAGCCGCCGGAGGCGCGCTGGACGAAGGCGCAGGTTTCTTCCCCTTGTCCTTTTTCATTGGCGCCATGGCAATGGAAAGGGGGAGAACTCAAGAAGGGTTGGAGGCGGAAGCAGAGGCTCGAGGAGGAAAAGGGAACAAGAAGCGCGCAGGCAGCAAAGGGAGGATAACTATGTACAAGCCGCGTGGCCACCTAGCCATGCGTGTAATGAGGGAGCATGGGGAAGCGGAGGCGCCCACTTCCAATCAACCGCCACGTGGCACCCAAGGCCGCAGGCTGATGGGGCCCGTGGCGCTCTGCACTTGCCCCTTCGCTTCTCCGCTAAGCCAAGTCCGAGCGCGCCTTGGGCCCTGGGGCTACTGTCGGTGTTCTGGGAACGGGCGTCCCCAGACTTGCCTGCCTGCAGCCTGCGGCATGGCTCAAGTGGTGGCCTAGTACAACCCATCTTCATCAGCGCAAGACTCAAGACCCTCGCGAGGTGCCAAGCCTCGTGGGGCGGACGACACAAGACTTCCTCAGGAGCGGCCTCGCCAGGCAGGCTCGCAAGGAGGCGGAGAGATCAAGGCAGGGTACCTCGCGAGGTGCTCGTGACGCAAGCCGTGACAGTCGAGACCAGGCCGGCGCCAGCTTGCGCAGTGTCCTTGTTTCCTCTTTGGTGCAAAGGGGGAAAGCACACTCATTGAGTACCAAGGCATCAGGCAAAGGTTGCCATTTCAGTGCAACAAGACCAAGACCAGCAGAGCGGCAGGATGGAGGTCACCGTGGAGCCCAGGACAGCGTCATCACCAGTGCCTTTGGTAGTCGAAGACCAACTTTAGTCAGGATAACTTGCACTAGATGTTCCCCTTCAAAATGGCCATTGTTGGTGCCCTTCCCGCTCAATATTTGGGAAGAGGACCAGGGCCTCTATAAATAGGACTAGCCACCACAGGGAGGAGATCAATCAGAACTGATCAAGTGCTCATTAGACCGAGAGGCGATTGAACTCACCCAAGCAGTTCATTGCACCAGCTCAAGAACACCTCTCGCGAGTCTGTTCACCCTTTGTACTGTTCATCATCAGCCCCAGAGGCAATCCACCACACCACACACTGGAGTAGGGTATTACACCACAACGGTGGCCCGAACTAGTATAAATCTTGTGTCCCTTGTGTTGTTCATCGTTCAGCTTGGATTCTCACGAGGCGATCAGACGTGGATCGGTAGGGGGAAGATCTTCGTGCGCACCCCATAGTTTGAACCTTAAGGGTCTGCCGGAACCCAACATCCGACAAGTACTTATAGGCGGAAGGTAGCGCGATGGTCATCGGAATTCAATGCATAAACAGGCATGGCTTAGCGCGCCAGCTTGCCGTGGAAAACTAGAGAAACTGAAATTATGACTGTGTCGCCCCGTCCCGTCAGGGTTGCATGCTGGCATGATGGTCAAACGAGTGCACTCAAATCATCTCCCTCCTTGTCAATAATTCCTCCATGGATGTAAAAAGCCTGCAACAATTAAAGCGCATCTTTTTTCGCATCAGTTAGCTGCCTTAATTATGGCCGGCTGCATGCAGGCACTCAGAATCGCTCGCAGCCAGTACGCGGAGCAGCATGCAATGAGTCGCAGCCGAGGGCACACATGCAGCCACTTAAATCGCTGGAATTAATTAGGCTTAAAATTCTGCATGCCGTTAATTATCGCCATGCCTTGGTCTTGCTGCTTTGCTTACGGGACTAATAAACCTGGACGGAGGGAGTACCTTGGTTGGTGAGAGGTTTGAATTAAGCCCTCCAAACCGGAAAGGAGGTACTAGTACATGCGTGATCCGTTATTTATTCGTGTAGGATCGAGTAGGTCGTTTCTTGAATTGAGCCCTGCAAACCGGAAAGGAGGAAGTACGTGCGTGATCCGCTATTTATCCATGTAGGATCGAGTAGGTAGGATAGTGTAGCTTGTCAGTTTCTTCAGAGGTAGGCATTTTTATTCAAAAAACTGCCACTTTGGATCTTGCGTCGCAAATAAAACTGCCAGGAGCGCATTAGTAGGCTAGCTAGTGATCGATCAGTAACTTGTAAACACTGAGCGAACAGAAATAAGTAACTGTTAATGCATCTCCATGATTGACAGATCATATACAAATATGTAGATCCAAAAGCAAAGATCAGTCACTTCGGATCTTGCGTTGCAACTAAAACCAACTAGTACGATTCCCATACATAAGATCAACATGTTAATGCAACTCAATGATTCACAGATCATATACAAATATGTAGCTCCAAAAGCAAAGATCTAGAAAAAACATATGTTCTTCCTACTAACATGGATGCTTCTCTTGGCCAACATTCAGTATAGACTGAAAGACAAATTTGTTTGTGAAGTCTACAATTCCTCTTGCAAACATAAGTGGTTTCACCAACAGTTGGAACCATGAGAATGAACCACACATGATGGAGGAACATCCACTGCAATATGATTTGGTCTTCTCTCGATCACACGGCGAGACTATTTTCGGAATACAAACTTTAACTTAGGCAAAATGATGCCCATTGTATAATCAGACCAAAGCAATGAAGCACCTAGTGTTGGCCATAAATAGTACAGTACTACTTTTCCGCAGTCCATGAAGTGACTATCCAATCTTTTTGTGTCTATTTTCAAATGGCACTGCATGAAGTGACTATACTATTCCCTTGTGCAGTTCAACGAAAATTGCGGTCACTTTGTTTGTTTGCCAAATAGCAATGGGTAGACATCTCTGTCTGCAAGAATATCAAGCAGCTAGTAAACATATACCACACCTTGTATTTTCGGTTTAAACATGTCTCTTCCGCTTAGCATCTGTCATGTTCTGCACTGGACAATTTGATACAGTTATGTTTTGCCCAGGACAATTTCATACTGAATTGATTTGCTGGTTCAGAGCAAAAATATAGTGCATATTCTTCATCAAACCAAGGATATCCATGTTCGCAATGATGGAAGAGGTGAAATCGATACAACCGAAATTGAGCATCCAATCATTGAATCCTGTCCTGCACCTCCAATGTAGGTCCACCCTGCCAATAAATTCACATGCAAACCACTAGTATTACTATCTAATGACAGTACAAAAAGAGTACCAAGATAGTAGCAAACCATGTACCTTCGTAATGAACAGCTCATAGTGCCACCAATTGGATATAAAGGTTTGGGAGAAAACATGCTCCTAATGTTGAACCAGTTGGACTTTTTGTGCAGTTCCACTAAAATCGAGCATCCCTGTTTGCATAGATATTGAAAGTGTGATTACTGTAAAAACGACAATAGTTGAAGCATAGACTCACAAATATAAGCATTCCAATTTCTTAATGGAAAAGGTAGCAAGACTGTTTCTAACCACCTGTTTGAAGGAATAAATAAGGCAACAACGGCTGATGTCAGAAAGGCATATATAGTTCTTTTTGAAAGAATGATCGACTCCTGGCCTTTCCTCTTCTTTTAAGCATATTTTATGCAGTTCAACTAAAATAAAATGCCATCACCGCCTTGACAATTTAGTGACACTGTACAAAAGGAAATGACTTAACATTACATCATGATGTTAGGTATGTGGTCGACAGGCATTAGAGACAAACATACAGACCTCCTCCGATAACATAATGAACATTAATTTTAACAAAGGTGTGACTAGCTTTATCGGGATAATTTGAGTGAACTCTACACCCTCTTTTCCTTAATATAAGACGGTTTTGCGGTTCAATTTAAAGTACCCAAACGTCTAGTATTTAGAAAAACAGGTAGTAGTTTTCTTGAGCACATATCTGGGAAAGCTTGCCACACATTATTTATGTCCATATGCTAATGCAACACCATTAGAATACTACAAATATACACTAATCCAGTGGCTAGTGCAATAGTAGAGTAGTTAGTTTATTACAGGGTATAGTACAATGGTTTTACTGAACAGATTTCAATAAACTCTAGCACTGGAAGATTTCTATAATAATTAACAATACAAAATGTAAAGGTAACAAGTTTCAGCATTGATATACTAGCTGTGCATGAGCATTAAACCAAATACAAAAGTTTGAAGGTAACTAGCATTATTAACTAATGACAGTATAAAAAAATTACAAACCATGTACCTCCAAGGTAAATATCATTTCGAACTCGTGGGGACCTTAAAAATTGTTATCCCAATCTTGATAATCGATCAAACATAAAAACTTGATTGAACGAATCAAGACAACAGCCGGAGGAGGAGGTGCCCACTCTTGACCTTTCCTCTTGTCTTCATAATTTTTTGTGCAGTTTAACCAAAATAAAATGACAGCAACGCCTTGGCATTTTGGTGACACTGTACAAAAAAATTAACTTATCTCATGAGCATTAAGAGTGCAAAAATCTGAAGGTAGTAACAAGTTTCATCGTTGGTATACTGGCTGTGCAACAACCTTAGAATGCCTTAGCTGAAAAATCTTTAATACATCCACAATCAACAGCTAACCCTGAAATAATCAAGTGACATTAAATGGCATTGCTTAAATCTATTGGTGGCATTAGACTGAGTGCGGCATTAGTTAAATGTGGCATCACTTTAGCAGTAGCATTGCTTGACTTGACTGTTGGTGTTATACTAATAGCAAAAAAGTGGCAATAAGAGCATGGGAGGACCATTCGGACAGTGGGAGCACCAGTACGACGTACCTCCATGGATGTAGAGTGGTGAGGGAGGTATGGTTGCCCAGAGCAACAAATATCCAGGCATCATATGTGGATTATGTCCCATTTTTGTGCTCTTTAGCCACCTTTTTCCTATGTGAGGATAACAAACCGATCGACCTGGTCATTCTCTATTGTGTTGTCATGCCTTTCTACCCTTCTTCAACCAAGAGACACGAGACTCGTTCCTTAGCTACTGATTTTCCACTTTTCAACCTAGATGCGGGTTCGATGCCAACTCTCTTGGACACAACAGTCTCCCTTCCTTTCCTTATTCAACCCAGACATGGATTAGTCTGCATGAAGTAGGGTTTCCTTTAATAGTGCAAATTAAGTTTTTCGTCTACGTGTCCAGCAGAGCAGAGGATAGCAAATTGGGAAGATGGCGGGGTGGAAAAAGATCCACATGCAGCAACGTGGAAGATGGGGCAATAGAACAAGGGTATGGTTCGAAAAGAGGTAGCATACCTGAGGGTCAGCGAGAACTGGCTTCGCTTGTGGTCGTCGTCTTCCGCACACACTACGGCAGCGATCTTGGGGACAGAGGCCATCCCGCATGGGCGCTCGGTCTGAGAGGACGTCCTTGTCATCAGTGCGTGACCTTGCTCGCCGACGACGAGTGTGTCAATGCTGCATGTACTTTTCTTCCTCGGTGGATCTGTGACCACCTGTGAGGAGGGACAGAGAGGCCATCTTTTCTAGATCTGGAGAGAGGGTGATAGTGTGAGAAGCAAGTGGGCAGCCCTTAGCAAGAAATCGCTGAAGCTCCAGCCTATATATCTTTTTTATACTACTAGTACTAGAGGTGGAGTAGTGGTAGAGTAGTTTATATTTTCTTTGCATATAGTACCACTTAGTCGTGCTTCAAAACTGAACGACACGCCATTAAAAAAATAAAGGTCGATAACTAATGCGGCACCTCGGGCCAACGCGGCCAGATCGCATTTTGCACGAGAAATTACACACCATGTTCCATTGACATGTGGTCCTGTTCCAACATATCAGTGAGACAACGGTGAGTCCTTTTCTACTAGTATTTCCGAACGGACGTGTAGGCCGGGGTGCCTCTTCGTGTACCATGGCAAACTGGCAACCTTCCACCAACTCTTCGCCTTTTCCTCTTGATTTGGAACTGCTGTCGCACGCTCTTCCTCCCTCCTCCATTTGCCTTCACCCTTCCTTCTGCCATTGTTCGATCGTCTTCTCCATGGAGGGAACAGGCCAGAAACGACCCCGTTATTCTTGCCCCAATCTGAAAGATGACGTGGTGGAGGAACTCATTGATCGGTGCGACGTCATCACCTCGGCTAGCATGGTAGGTTCGTTCAAGACCATTCTTGACTCAACTAATAACATCATTACAAGGAACCCAAGGGTCAAGGAGCAGTTTGATCTCCCCTATCTTCTTTGTCGTGGCCCTGATGACTGGCGCGGGGATGATTGAGGCCTTGCCTTGTGCAAGTTAATGTCAATTGATAATGATACGTGTGATGTTAAGATGCCATCGCTTGAGGGTAAGGCTTGGGCAGGTGCAAATGGAGATTGGGTTGTTTATATTGGGTCCAACTGCGAGTGGGACCTTGTGAATGTGTACACTCGTGACCGGTTTCCACTTCCAAAAATCTCAGCAGACTACCCAGAGGTTGAGCACACCGGTATTCTAGGCACGTTCAAATACAATCATGGTGACTGTCTTCTACGGAAGATAGCAATTCGTCGAGTTCCCAACCGCTCTTGGAATTACAAGAACTATATAGTTGTTGCTATCTTCACCAAGCTTGTTACCGTCCTTCGTGGTTCGACTGGATGGATATTGCTCAAAAATCAATTTCTGTACACGGATGAGTACTGTGATGCAATTCAATACAAGGGTCTTGTGTTTGCTTCCACCACTCATGGCACTGTTTTTGCATGGGATCCTCGTAGTCTCGGTACGTTTGTCTTCCACCATAATTATAATTGTTTCATCCACATGCATGCGGGTTAGCAAGTTTCCCTTTACTAATTAACCTTCTTCTTGTGTTTCCAAGGTCCTGTGAACATTCCACCACCTATACTTGAAAAAATTTATAACCAAGGGGGAGATGACGATGGTGACGATGACGAGCAGAGCCCATATACTCAGTGGCGCCTAGTAACTAATTTCGATGGATCACCTCTTCTTGTCTGTATACAGCCCACTGCTGATGTTACTACTAAGTAAGCAGGTGTTGTCTCCCATGGTCGCACTCTTCGGACCTATTCCAACACCCGTTGCATGGTATTCGGGATGGATACTAGTGTGCTAGCGCCAACACCTTCTCCCTGGTACAGAATTGATAGTCTTGGAGAAAACTCGCTCTTCCTTGGACAAAACTATCCAATGATGGTGAAAGGCGATCCAACTGCTTTTGACACAACGTTACTACCATTTATGAGAAGCAACTGTATCTATACCTCGGACATTTCGGTGGTTCCCTACCCTAGTACTGATATAGTAGGCCGCTTCAGCTTGGATGATCAGCCATGCGTTGGTCTCGAGATCGACAATGGATGGCCCTTCCCAGAGAATCGCTTGTGGTTCAAAGCAAGCATTTCCAACACTGAGGATTGGTTGAGTTGAAGTTCATTTCATTGCTTGTTATTTGTTGTGTGATGAAAACTTTAGTATTTATAATGTATCCTCGTTGTCGATGTGGGTTGATGACCTGCTGTATGTAATAAAATGATATGCCTGTGATAAACTTACTAAATTTATGAATGGCTTTCGAGTCGCTTCTCTGAGTGAGTGGTGCGATGAGGCAAAAAAATATTTTCCGAATGCATAATTGTACGTGCATTGCAATAGGTTATCGGATGAGGTAATCAAAAATAGTAGTACACTATTTGTACTAGCTTCACATGCTTTGCGCATCGGGCAGGTGTTTTTACTGTAGCCATATGCTAATGTGTTCATTGTACATAACCAGCACCTCAAATCCTCGATACTACTTGTACTATATAAGTAGTACGAGTAGTAGGGTGGCATGGGCCAGAACAAGCATTCTAGTCCAGGAGTACGGCACACACCACCAGCACGACATCCATCTGACACCATATTTCTTGGAGTCCGTGCTAGAGCAATCTCTTCAACCTCGTTGTTTCTCTAACTCAGCCATCGCACGGCGGGCGAGGTGGGGGTTTGCCGATAGTCGGTTTCCTTAACAGCGGTCCCACTTGTAAGGCCAACTCCAACGCACGACCCCAAACGGACCTCCGTTTTGCACGAACTCCAATGATAAATTTGACTAGAAAAGCAAGACCAAAGAAAACAAGAACGTCACGTGATGTGCATCTTGGATTAAACTGTAAATATAATCTTACTGCTCTTGAGTAACTCCAAAAGCATCCACCAAAGATCTTTATTGGATTTGTTTTACATCACCAGTACGTCGAGGTGAAAGATGTGCAGGTTCAGTGGGTCCTCTTGCATTTTCACTGACATGTGGGACCGCATATGAGCAAACAGACAATGGGCTCCGTGCGTCCGCTGGCTGGCTGAGAAGAGAGATAGAGGAGGGCTGAGCACGGACTCCAGGAAATTTGTTCTACGTAACCAGCACCTCGATATAGGCTCGATATAGTGGGGTGGCATGCGCCATAACTAGCATTCATGCCTAGCAATACAGCACACGCCACCCGCACGAGTCCCATCCGACACCAATTTTCTTGGAGTCCATGCTACAGCCATCTCTCCTCCCTCCTGTTTTCTCAGCCATCGCGCGGTGGGCGGTGTGGGGGTATGCCGATAGTCGGTTTGCTCAACTGTGGCCCCACTTGTAACTGAAAATGCCACACCGCACGCATTCCCCCTTGAGCGGCGTGCCGGACCAACCGTGTGGGGGTGCGACGCGAACACGGCAGGCTTTTCCTTTTGAACTTGTAACTTGTAAAATTTGGTTCTACTCCATGGCGCGACCGATAGATAGAAAATAACGATTTTCCCCAGAGTAATGAGAAGTTTGGTTCTGGCGCCATTCATGCATGGAGTACGTACGAAAATTATGTAGTTGATGCGAAAGGTAAGATAATTACTAGTAGTACCATATACTACTACATGGATTTGACAGAAAGATAAAAATACATATGGATCCATCAACGACATCCTCACGCCCTAGTGCGTCGGGTCACCAACCGACGTGTGAGGAGCAGCGGCGTTGGCGGTGAGCTCAACGTGCTTCTTAACAATGACGTCCAAGGTTGCCCTGCGGTCCAAGAACGCCAGCGTCCTATCGTCCTCCTCTTGCATGTAGTAGTCCTTGTGGACGATTTGCGCGTAGACGTGGGTGATTATGTCGATGGTGTCTTGCTACGCCAGGCGCTGCGCGGCGAGCGCGACCTTGAGGTGGACATTCTCCGGCGCGACGGCGGTCCGTCGCAAGGACACCAGTGCGTCGAAGAGGTTGTCACCATAGTGGCCATTGAGGGTGGCGGGCCTCGCAGTGCCTGGGCATGTCGGCTGGAGGCGTACGCCAAAGTCGTCCGCGAGCTTCTTGACGATGGTGAACTTGGCGAGGAAACCAATGAGGACCTCGTCGAACAAGGAGACGAAGTTGTCGTCCAAGCGGCCCCTCGCCCTGGAGGCCTCAAGCAATACCTGGAGACGTTCCTCGGTGTCGGGCCGCAGGCCGGCGTCGTGGACCATCTGGCACAGCTGGCTGATGCTCGCACTCATTGCCTCCATGGGTCTAGCTTAGCTTCTAGTCAACTAATCTTGTGATTCGAGTGATCACTCTTGCCCTAGGTTAGCGTGCGTAGGTGCGTAGGATTTCGTACTTCTCCTCGGCCCACTACTGCACCTGCCTTTGGTTGTATGATAAGTGTGCCAGCCACCCGTTGGGCCCATGTGTCATTCACCCAAAGGCAGTTGCAGTAAGTCAATGAAGTTGCGTCCCCCTCCATGCCGCTGCAGTATAGTTATCTCACCGGACCTCTAGTTGGGGCCAAACGAGAGAAGTTTGATGTTTAATTTATTGGTCCCATTTGCATTTTGCGCCAAGTTTTGACCTTTGATTTAACTAATAAAATGTTAATGCATGTAAACAAAAATGTTGTGTAAGTCACCTTACGAAAACCAAATAATCCCCAAACACTTAGGCACGGTACATTAACTCCCTCCTCGTTTCTTATTTCGTGACATATCAACCAATGAGAGATGAGGGCCGTGCATGCTTTCAATGACTTGAGACTACCAAACATGACATGCAGTGTTTAGTTCATTGCATGTAATCCTATTAATTAGCAAAAAGACATTAAGTTCTCTCGCCAATAGGCATAAAACAATAAACCATGTATTTATTTACAGGGGGAGTAGTACATTTTTTGTCACATGCATTACTAGATATTGCTAGTCAAATACTAAAATCTAGATGGATGTGGTAGTACTCCTAAATCCAGATGGTGGTGCTACTAGTACTAGTAGTAGTACACCAATGTAGTAGGAGTACTATCATTGTACTACCCGTTGGTCAAATTATTACGTGCTGCTCCTCACAGTGAAGTGACAAGACCCTGCGCCGGAGATGACACCTGAGTATAGGTGCCGTGTTCGGCATACCATAGTCAGCCTCACCGTCTGCAGTCACTATGATCATGGCTATAGAGCTAGCATGCTTACAACTAGCCATGTTCGACATAATTTCCCGTGTGTAGATGCCCATGCATTGCACGGAACACCAAGATTGGGGGTGGACGGCGCCGGCAGCGGTCATCGCTCCAGATTTTTCCACGGCCTTCTAGATGTGGTGGCGACGAGATAAGGCTGATTGTGAGAGACAAGGATTTGTTTGTAAATAGGTAACAAGTGCGGGCATCTTTTTGCAAAAATGGAGAAGTTTGGTTTGTATGCGTCAGATCTAGATCCGACGGCTATTGGTGAAAGATGGGAGGCACAACATCATCAACGACTCAGGACCTATTTGATTTGCAGGATTTTGAAAATGCAGGAATAGGACATGGCAATATTACAAGTTTCAAACTGATATTACAAATGTTAGGAGTAATGCTGCACCTACGAAGAGGGAATTACTAGGAATTTTACGTAAGAATTTTCGTTACTTTAGGTGGATGCAGCATTATCGTACAAACTAAAATTCACCGCCCTGACAAGTCACTAATGGGCAAATAAGTTTTCAAGTCTATGGCCACTTGATGTTTCAAAAACAAATTCAGATTCTGTGCAGACTTTGTCATTTAGGCTTAGACGATGCAGTGATTAGCACGCCATTCATTGTTGCACCAGAGAACGCCAAACCTCATTACCTTGAGCACACTTGCCTCCAGAACAAAGAACCTGGCCAATTTAATCTCAGATGTGCTGCCTCGGTAGTCGATCAAATCAATTTCTGTAAGATGGAGATCAAGGCATTCGATGAGATTGTTATAGTGCAACACATTTTTCACTTTCGGGTCTTTTTTTATCTGCAAAAGAAGAGAACATATTAGAGCGGCTATCTATATAAGATTGTCGTGTCATCAAGAGGTACCAATATCAATCGCTCATATGATAGGGTTGGCTGGCTAGTGATATTTTTTCACTCTCTCTTTCTCTTTATGTTTCCTCTCATTTAACTAGGAGCACGTGAATAGCTTTTGCATTTGTTGCCTTCCACTATGTGGTCGATGCCATATTTCGCAAAAGTATGCCACATACTATGCAATCGATGTCAAATCAAAAGATTTTGGCACCGCTCTCACGATGTGAGAGAGTTGGCACCGGTGTGCACATAGACCCACATGTATAAACAAATCAATCAAACCAACTACACCAGCCTCTCACTCTCCCAAACAAGTGTTTTTTTATTGCCTCGGTCCTCTGACTCTCCCACGCAAGTGTTTTTTCATTGCGTGAGTTAATTTGGCACCGGAGCAAAGTAGGTGATCCAGATTGGGGCACCAAGTGAGCAATGGAGGGGCATCGATGCCAAATGCATCACAAGTGAATTTGGCACGTGTTTTGGCCTACATAGCCCACCTTTGTACTCCCTCTGTCCCAAAATTCTTGTCTTAAATTGTCTAAATACGGATGTGTCTAGTTACATTTTAGTGTTAGATACATCCATATCTAAACAAATGTAAGACAAGAATTTTGGGACGGAGGGAATACTACCACGTATTTAGTATAAAATTTTGACCATAGATTTACCTAAGAAAATGCCAATGCATGTCACTAAAAATTACACCATTTGAAATTATGTTCAAATACGTATCCAACGATATAGTTCTTCATGACATGCATTAACATTTTGTCAGTTAAATCTATGGTCAAATTTTGATACTACAAAATAGGAAGAGTAAACTAGGACGGAAGTAGTACTTGCTCTTAGGGTAACCATAGAGTTACTGGAGTAGTCTAAGTTACTTTCCACTATGACTAGCCTAGGCTACTATAGTAGTACAGCATAAAAATGATGCAGGTGATCACGTGAGAAAAAATACTAAAAACATTTCTTTCGGTGCAGTGCGTAGATGCAGTTTTGAACACTATACTTGTCATCATAATTTGGGAAAATTATGAAAAAATTGAGCTACATAGTGATTATCGTTTACTAATAGGAAAGAAGTTTCACCTTGATGAGTAGCTTCTCCGTGCAGGGAAAGCATGTAAGATCCAGATTGGGGCCGATAGATTTTAGTGCCAAGATATTCACTGTGCGCATGGACTCGGTCAAGCTTGTGGGAATCATTTTCTGGAAGACGGTCGTAAATACATCAAGAAGAAATTTAAAAAAATGTGAATTTTAAGAAGACGGATAAGAAGATGAGTGTTGTACCTGAAAGATTACGGATCCAATAAAGAGTTCGAAGAATTTGGCAGACGAGTACACCAGCGCTGTCAATTTTGGCGCGTCAATGACCCTGATTTTTTTGGACCTTCTAGATCTGATACAAGCAATCTCTCAAGGAAAGGCGCATTCTCAATGACCATAACGTGGAACAACTGGAGTGATCTCTTCCCAATTGATGTCTTGTTGCGGGGCCAACAAGACACATAAATCCGATATTCGTCAAGGCGATGTGGAGGCTAATGAAACTGTGGATCTGCTCAAGACGAAGGTACTCGAGCGCGGTACAGGTGCAGAGCAGGTGCTCCATAGCCCTCTTCGAGATGACAACGTCGAAGAGGTCGAGCTGCTTGAGTTGAGGGAGAAGAAGGGCGGTCATGACATTAATCTTGGGAAGATAGCAGGAGATAAAGCTGGCGCGACGTTGTGAGGCGAAGCACGGACGGTGGCAGAGAGCGACATCGTCCAGCTTCAAAGCTGAGCTCCTCGGGCTGATCTAGGGCGAGGGATAAAAATCACTCGTCAAACTTGGGATGGACCTTGCAGTTGGTACTAAACATGCGGATCTCAAGGCGTCTGGCTGGCCCAGGGTGCGACGAAAGGATCTTGGAGACTGCGGCTATGCGTTTGCAATCCCCGTCGCAGAGGCAGCTGTCGACAGTGAGGTTGAGGGCGACATGATGCCAGAGGGGGCGCCACCACCGGGAGAGCAGGGCAGTCCGCATGGTAGATTTGGTGGGGAGGAGGTCGATGATAACGAGCAGCATGTCATCGGGGAGGCTGCTGATGAATTCCAGGCTCGCCGGATGCGATTTTGGCTCGAGCCGCCTCCGCTTGTTGGCTGCCTCGCCGTCCATCTCAACCGGCGGCGATGCGGGTGTACACGTGTGCTGGTGTGTGTTGTGTGCTGGGTGTGCGTGAGTGTGTCCTTCTATGCATGCTGTCGCGCAGTGGTGAATTGTGCGCGAGTGCCTCCTTCACGCGCAAGAAGTGTGTCCTCAATGCGCCCTCAGTTTACTAACGTGTGGGGTGCTACCCCGAGTGGTTTCAACATTGTTTACTTCACCATGTGTCAGATGGGCCTCTAGTTTACTTATTTTCACCCACTACCACATGGGCCAGCACACGAAGATACAGAACACGAGCTGACAAGGCAGCATGTGGACTGGTTGACCGGTAAACTAAACAATATACGAAGCTATACGCTGACACAGTGAGCGTATAATCCGTCGGTATAGGGAATTCGTGTGAGAGGGGAGGTGTCGGTGTCAAAATCGGCGGATCTCGGGTAGGGGGTCCCGAACTGTGTGTCTAGGCGGATGGTAACAGGAGACAAGGGACACGATGTTTTACCCAGGTTCGGGCCCTCTTGATGGAGGTAAAACCCTACGTCCTGCTTGATTAATATTGATGATGTGTGTTACAAGAGTAGATCTACCACAAGATCAAGGAGGCTAAACCCTAGAAGCTAGCCTATGGTATGATTGTTGTTCATCCTACGGACTAAAGCCATCCGGTTTATATAGACACCGGAGAGGGCTAGGGTTACACAGAGTCGGTTACAATGGTAGGATATCTACATATCCGTATCGCCAAGCTTGCCTTCCACGCCAAGGAAAGTCCCATCCGGACACGGGACGAAGTCTTCAATCTTGTATCTTCATAGTCTTGGTGTCCGGCCGATGATGATAGTTCGGCTATCCGGACACCCCCTAGTCCAGGACTCCTGTAGTAGCCCCTGAACCAGGCTTCAATGACGACGAGTCCGGCGCGCATATTGTCTTCGGCATTGCAAGGCGGGTTCCTCCTCCGAATAATTTATAAAAGATTGTGAACACCAGGATAGTGTCCGGCTCTGCAAAATAAATTCCACATACCACCGTAGAGAGAATAATATTTACACAAGTTCAATCTGCTGACGTATTTCGTGGCGTGACGTCACACCACTACCAAGCCTTTACTCGAATTGTTTTTATTGTACCACCTCAGCGCGTTTAGCGAAGCAGTTTCCTTGGCACGTCTTGTCGAAGCAGAGATCGTGTTCCCCTTATTCCGGGATTCCCATCAATACGGACGTGGGTAACCCAACCGCGCCATTGATTGCGGCGCTTGGGGGATAAGCGAGTTTTATCAGGCCGGTGGAGACGCATGTTTTTGTCCGCCCATATAAGGGGATAAAGATCCAACCCTTTTACCTGCGCTTTCTTCCTCCTTGGCTTATCCATCTCTGTGAACTCGAGCTCCAGCGCCCAAGTCCGCACATCTCACCTCAACCTTCTCCAACTATGTCCGGAGCGGGAGGCAAGTGGATGGCCTCCTCCGTCACGGAGGGGCACGTCCAGAAGTTGCGCAGCGCCGGATATTTATCCAGCAACATCGCGCATCGGCTCCCCGATGAGGGAGAGCCCATCCTCACCCCCAGGCCCCATGAGAGGGTAGTATTTCTTACCCATTTCCTCCGCGGTCTGGGCTTCCCCCTCCATTCCTTTGTCCGGGGGCTCATGTTCTACTACGGCCTGGATTTCCACGATCTCTCAACATCTCGGCGTTTATCGTCATGTGTGAGGCCTTCCTCTGCATCCAGCCCCACTTCGGCTTGTGGCTCAAGACCTTCAGTGTCAAGCCGAAGGTTGTGAAGGGCAGCCAAGCGGAGTGCGGAGGCGCCATGGTGGGCAGAATGTCCAACGTTACTTGGCTTGAGGGTACTTTTGTGGAAACCATTAAGGGGTGGCAATCGGGATGGTTCTACATCACCGAGCCGCGTGACCCCGAATGGGCAGCGGCCCCCGAATTCAGATCTGGCATCCCCACACGGCTCACCTCCTGGAAAGAGAGTGGCCGGACATGAGGTGATTCGGAGGAGCTGACCGGACTCCAAGCTTGCGTCCAAAAGCTAGTGGACAAGAAGCTCAAGCTTGTCAACATAGTCCAGGTCATGCTTATCCGCCGGATCCTCCCGTGCCAACGACGGGGCTTCAACATGTGGGAGTTCGATCTGGCGCAGCACCAGACTTTGAGCGGGCTCTTCGACACTACGTACGAAGATGTCTGGAAGGTGCTGTTCAAAGGCGCCGAGGCTCACGCATCCGCTACCGAAGATCGCGGAAGCTCGCAGCGTCCGGCTGACGAGGTAAGCGATTTTGTCCTTTACGGGACGCTTTTTTTCCATAGTTTGACTCTATGCGGGATCTAAACTCCCTTTCCTTTGACAGGACTAGTTGACGAAGGCCGGACAGACTATCTGTCCGGCCCCATTGCCAGAGGACCCAGCGGACGCCCGCCTAACGGGGCTGCTGGCTCCGGCACCCCACGTGGTGCCGGAGAAGAAGGCCAAAAAGAAGGCCATGGGCACTTGGAAGAGTTCCCATTTTCAGGTGCTATCGGATGATGACTCCGAGGCAGACTCCTCTCACAAAGGTGAGGAGGAGAAGAAGAAAGCCTCTCCCCCAGCGGGGGGAGGGAGGAAAAGGAAGGCCTCCCCAACGAGGGAGGCCGAAGGATCCAAGAAGGGAAAAGCTCTTTCCCCGGACTGCGCTGCCAACGCCAGTGACGACGACGAGGAGTGGCCTCCAAGGGCCAAGCCCCTAGCGATATCGTAAGTATCCGGACTCCTGAATAACTTCATGGTTTTTCTTTTTTGCCACGCAATGTCTTTCTAATGCCGCATACATCCCTGCAGTCCGCCCAAGGATGATCTTCCCGCTTCGTCGAGCGGGTCCTTAGGTGCGTCGGATATGGATTCTCTTCCGACCGCCTCCACCCCCCGTGATGCGGACGCTGCCGAGGTGGGATCCCAGGAAGGGACCCACCAGGAGGAGGAGGCCCCGGAGGTGTCGCAGGACAACCTCCCGGACTTTGCACCAGACTCGGCCCCGGAACCCATAGTGGCTCCGGAGTCCGGCGGGCGGCCCCTTTGTAAGAAGGGCAAGACCGCGACGCCGGCAGCCTCCGTCCAACCGGAGGTGCCGAATAGCTTGCTGGAGGCGCTCAATGGCGCCTCCATCAAAGAGGAACACCGCATCGTTATGAGTGCGGTGATTCAGAAGGTTCAGCTCGCCAAGAGCGGGCTGACCGAAGCCTGCAGCAGCCTTCTAACAGGCTTTGATGTAAGAATTTTGATATGTGTAAAATAGTACCGCATAGACAGTAGCCCCTGATGCTCGGTTCGGTGTTCGGAAAGAAAAGTCGGACTGAGGATCTAAAAAGATATACGCAGGAATCATAAAAAATATGTCAATATGGGATTGCAAGCTGCGCTGCTGACCTCTGCCGCATTGACTGCGGAGGTCAATACTTTGAAGCAAAGCCTCGAGCGGTCCGAGAACGAGCTCGGCCGTGCCAAGAAGCAGCTCGAGGACAAGGAAGGTGAGTAACACCTTATTAAAATTGTACCTTACAGAAAAGGATTTTGGTTGCAAGAAGAATGACAAGGATAACGTGGGTATTGCAGGGGCCACTAACGATGTGGCTACCCTGAAGGAGGCGGTGGCCCCGGCCGAACGTAATGCGGCCGCGGAACGCACCGAGCGAGAGAAGCAGGAGGCGCGGGTGGCGGAGGTACAGCAAGAGCTCCAGGATCTCGTGAAAAAACATGAGAGCCTGGAGCGTGACTCGAAGACTCGAGAGTCTGAGCTTGCAATGGCTCTTGAGAGTGCCAAAGCCGCTAAGGCCGAAGCCTACAAGGCCCTCCAAGAAATCGAGGCGTTGAAGAAAATAGCAGCGGGTAAGGCATTTTTCATGCAAAGTAAGCATGTGAGTGTTAATTACCTGTAGCTTACCCGAATTCGGAGCTCTCCAGGAGCGTTCGCAGATCTTCCTCGCAGCGTGTCCGATGCTGTCGCGTTCTACCGGGCCGAGGAGGGGAGCTCGACGGAGAAGGTCTTCTGGTCTCAGTATGCTGAGGCCGGACATCCGGTGCCCCTTAGCGACCAGCTAAAGCAGCTGGTCGAGCTCCACAAGGCGGCCGAACAGGCCATGAAGGGCCTCATTGTTCGGCTGTGGCCGAAGGAAGCCATGCCTGGGAGCTACTTCGGCCTGGTGCAGTGGCTGGTGGATGCGTGTCCATGGGTTGAAGTCATCAAGCACTCCGCCTGTATTGAAGGTGCCCGTCGGGCCCTTGCCCGCGCAAAGGTGCACTGGGGCAAGATGGATGCTCAGAAGCTTGTGACGGACGCGCCACCGCAGGGCAAGGAGTATCGTACTCCAGAGATGTATTATAAGACTGTTCTGAAGGGTGCCCACACTATTGCGGGTGAGTGCTCCAAAGATGTAATATTTGAGTAGACTCGCATTTTCTTATCCTGTGCGCTGAAAACTTAGTTCATATGTGCTAAGCAACGCTTGTTAATTTAAAATATTACCTTCTGTGCGGCTGTTTATCAAATCTGAGAGATGGCAAGTCGTCGGCTTCAGCCCCCATGCCACGAGTGCTGGGGTGTTCGGGATAATATTGAGCACTCTTGTTCCCATTTTTGGGTCCATCTAGGGAGGCGCTCAACACAGCGAACAAGGCAACCGGACTTATAATGCTTGAACGCTCTCACTTAGCCATAGAATTCTATAATTTTAAATTTCGGCGAAGCCCCTAGTCTTTGGAAGGCCGAATTTGGGGCGCTATCCACGCCTGGGCCGGACAAAAGCCGGCTCCTCGCTCTAAGCGGCATAAGTCTTTAGGGACTCGCAAAAAACCTCTCGAACATCGACCAGCTCTCGCCTCATCATGACGGTCAGTTTTAGCTTTCTCCACTGAGGCGCTCGCCCAGCTCAACTGGGGCGCAATCGCAGTGGTTCTCCCAGTGCTACTTAGCCGATACAACAGAACGTAAGGTACCAAAACATGGGAGCCGGGCAAACCCAACTATTGACCCAAGACATGATTCGGAGCTGATGCATATAATGCTATAAGTTCGGGGTGCCGCACTTGTGAAAGTGTTCGGACTTATCACACCATGATGCGGGAAACATAAGCCCCTGGTGTATTTAGCCGTACCAAAATGTACGGATGCAACAGGTCATAAATGAACATATGTATAAGAAATAAATGCAATTGGAAGCAAAAAGGTGCTGCATTACTTATTCAAGAAAAACGGATGTAAATGTAGAACGATACAAATGGTGCGATAAGCAAGGGGTGGGACTATTAAACATGTCCCCCTCTAGGGGTAGGCTGCGGAATGGTGCATAAAACAGATTTAATGCTCGTAATGGAGACCACCTGGATATTCGTTGTAGCCTTTCTCCTTCCCTGGCTGTTGCATCGTGAGTTCAGCAGGTCTACTGCCAGTCAGGGCCTCTGACGAACGGAGTCCTGTGGTAAAAATAAAAAGGAAAAAGAAAAAAAGAACGACACACTTGAGAGCCCCTGGTGTGGTTGAGACGCAGTCTGGGCCTATCATGGTCATGCCCCTCTCCCCATGCCCATGGTATCTTCAGAGCGTAATGGTGTACGTGAAGGACCTGTCTTGACGTTTTACAGGGGCTGGGGTTGGGGCCGCACTGCTACGCGTGCTCGGAACGTGCCAGGTGGTCTTGTTGTAGGTTACTCCGGGCGCGTTTAGCCGTGTCCGGTCGCTTAACGGCCGGACTCGAGAATTGCCTTAAGAGGCTGCACTGTACTTCTGCCGCGTGAGCCGCTGTGTGTTCCTCCGTTCGGAGAGAGCGTTCAGTGTTTCCGTTGACCGTGATGACTCCTCGAGGGCCTGGCATCTTGAGCTTGAGGTATGCGTAGTGCGGCACCGCGTTGAACTTTGCGAACGTGATACATCCGAGCAAAGCATGATAGCCGCTGCGGAACGGAACTATGTCGAAGATTAACTCCTCGCTCCGGAAGTTATCCGGGGATCCGAAGACCACTTCCAGTGTAACTGAGCCTATACAATTGGCTTCTACACCTGGTATGACGCCTTTAAAGGTCGTCTTGGTAGGTTTAATCCTTGAGGGGTCTATGCCCATTTTGCGCACTGTATCCTGATAAAGCAGGTTCAGGCTGCTGCCGCCGTCCATCAGGACTCTGGTGAGGTGAAATCCATCGACGATTGGGTCTAAAACCAATGCGGCGAATCCGCCGTGGCGGATGCTAGTGGGGTGGTCCCTTCGGTCAAAAGTGATCGGGCAGGAGGACCATGGATTGAACTTTGGGGCAACTGGCTCCATCGCGTATACATCCCTGAATGCACGCTTCCGCTCCCTTTTGGGTATGTGCGTTGCGTATATCATGTTCACCGTCCGCACCTGTGGGAGGAAACCCTTCTGTCCTCTATTGTTCGGCGGTCGGGTCTCTACCTCGTCATCGCTATGCAGCCCCTTGTCATTGTTTTTGGCAATTAACTTGCCTGCCTGCTTGAATACCCAACAGTCCCTGTTGGTGTGGTTGGCTGGCTTTTCGGGGGTGCCGTGTATCTGGCACGAGCGGTCGAGTATTCGGTCCAAATTGGACGGACCCGGAGTAGTTCTTTTGAATGGCTTTTTCCGCTGACCGGGTTTAGAGCCTCTGAATCCGGCATTGACTGCCGTATCTTCACTATTATCGCCGTTAATGCGGCATTTGTTTTTGTTGTGACGCGACCTGCCATTACGGTCCTTGATATCCGGACTGCCAAATTTTTTGCTGAGGTTGTTGCTGCGTGCTAGCCAGCTGTCCTCACCCGCGCAGAAGCGGGTCATGAGTGATGTGAGGGCTGCCATGGATTTCGGCTTTTCCTGTCCCAGGTGCCGGGAAAGCCACTCGTTGCGGATGTTATGCTTGAAGGCCGCGAGGGCCTCCGCATCCGGACAGTCGACGATTTGGTTTTTCTTGGTTAAGAACCGTGTCCAGAATTGTCTGGCCGATTCGTCCGGCTGCTGAATTATGTGGCTTAGGTCATCGGCGTCTGGTGGTCGCACATACGTGCCTTGGAAGTTATCGAGGAATGCGGCTTCCAGGTCTTCCCAACTCCCGATTGACTCTGCTGGCAAGCTGTTAAGCCAATGCCGGGCTGGTCCTTTAAGTTTGAGTGGGAGATATTTGATGGCATGAAGATTGTCACCACGGGCCATGTGGATGTGGAGGAGATAGTCTTCGATCCAAACCGCGGGGTCTGTTGTGCCATCGTAAGATTCAATATTCACGGGTTTAAACCCTTCGGGGATTTGATGATCCATTACTTCATCTGTGAAGCATAGTGGGTGTGCGGCGCCTCTGTACTGGGCGATATCACGACGGAGCTCAGAAGAGCTTTGTCTATTTTGTTCGGCCCGGCCAGACTTACTGTGTCCGGCGCGACGGTTGTCGTCACGTATCATGGGGTGCCCACGCGATCCATAGATCGATCTTGATTGTCTTTCCTTATCCTCCAATATATCTCGCAAGTCCGGAGCGTTCCCCTGTGGCCTTGTGCTTTTCGAGCGATGCCGGGGTACGGTTCTAGTGAAGGGCCTAGGGGCCTCTCTGTCGCGACCACGGGGTGGTCGGTCAGCCGTATTGTCTGCTGGTGATGCAGGTTCATACGCCTCCTCCTCTAATCGGGAGAGCAGCTTGCGTTTCGGGTAGCTTTTGGAGGGGCATTCGAGCTCATGCTCTTCGGCCGCGAGGACTTCAGTCCATCTGTCGGCTAGCAGATCTTGATCAGCTCTAAGTTGTTGCTGCTTTTTCTTGAGGCTGTTTGCCGTGGCCATAAGCCTGTGTTTAAAACGCTCTTGTTCGACGGGATCCTCAGGCACGACGAATTCGTCATCGTCGAGGCTTGCCTCATCTCCGGAGGGAGGCATATAATCCTCTACCTCTTCTTCTGTCGCTCTCTCATGAGGGCTGGCGTCTCCGTCCTCCTGCGCTGAATCTTGCTGGAGTGGGTTGTCTTCGGCACTGTCTGGTGTGTTATTATCTCCGGCGCCGGAATCTTCATTCTTGCTATGGCAGGATTTAGAGCGGCGCCGCTGATGCCGGCGCTTGGGCTGTTTCTTGGAGGGGTCATCCTCTGCTGTTCCTTCGCCATTCCCATCCTTTGGGATATCCACCATGTATATGTCATATGATGAGGTGGCTTTCCAGTGCCCAATAGGTGCTGGTTCTTGGTCGTCTCCGGCATCATCTTCCATACCGTCGATGTCTTCGGAGTCGAAGTCTAGCATGTCAGTTAGGTCGTCGACAATGGCTACTAAGTGAGTGGTGGGTGGCGTTGAATTTCTTCGTCGTCCGCATCCCAACCGTCCTGACCGCAGTCCGGCCAGGGCTCTCCTGATAACGAGAGATACTTTAGCGAACTCAAGATGTCGCCGAAAGGTGAGTGTTGAAAGATGTCCGCTCCGGTGAACTCCATGACCGGCGCCCAATCGGATTCGATTGGAGGGGGCGCGGGAGGTTCGGAGTCCGGCAAGGAGTCCGGCACCTCGAAGTCACGAGCTTTATGAGGGACAAGGTCAGTGTTCGGCTCTATCGCCATAGAGGTTGCAGCCCCCGAGGCGGTGTCTAGCCATCTGTCCTCGATCTATGCAGCCGGCTCCGATTTGAAGATCAGAGCGGGCTCGAGTGCGGCCTCCAGGGTACTGTCCGGCTGCAGAGCTAGATCATGCATGTCGTGACAGTGCGGCGCGCTTGGCTGTGGCTTGAATCCATCGAAGATCAAGTTCTCGCGGATGTCAGCCGTGAAGTTCAAACATCCAAATCTGACCTGACAGACAGGGGCGTAGCTTTCGATCTGCTCCAGATGGCCAAGCGAATTGGCCCGCAGTGCAAAGCCGCCGAATACGAAGATCTGTCTGGGGAGGAAGGTCTCACCCTGGACTGCGTCGTTAATGATGATCGAAGAAGCCATCGAGCCTATCGGTGACGACACAGAGGAGCTCTCAATGAAAGCACCAATGTCGGTGTCAAAACCGGCGGATCTCGGGTAGGGGGTCCCGAACTATGCGTCTAGGAGGATGGTAACAGGAGACAAGGGACATGATGTTTTACCAAGGTTCGGGCCTCTTGATGGAGGTAAAACCCTACGTCCTGCTTGATTAATATTGATGATGTGTGTTACAAGAGTAGATCTACCACGAGATCAAGGAGGCTAAACCCTAAAAGCTAGCCTATGGTATGATTGTTGTTCGTCCTAAGGACTAAAGCCATCCGGTTTAAATAGACACCGGAGAGGGCTAGGGTTACACAGAGTCGGTTACAATGGTAGGAGATCTACATATCCGTATCGCCAAGCTTTCCTTCCACGCCAAGGAAAGTCCCATCCGGACATGAGACGGAGTCTTCAATCTTGTATCTTCATAGTCTTGGAGTCCGGCCAATGATGATAGTTCGGCTATCCGGACACCCCCTAGTCCAGGACTCCCTCAGGAGGCCCGTGAGATATAGCAGAGAGAGAGAGAGAGAGAGAGAGAGAGAGAGCTACTCCCTCCGTTTGATAATTTAGTTCCAACATTTTTTTAAAGCCAAACTTTTGAAACTTTGACCAAGTTTATAAAGAAATTACTTATATCTACAATACCCAACATAAATGATAGTTTGAAGTAAGTACATGTTGTGATGAATCTAATGATCATTCCAGATGTAAATGTTTTTCTCCACATATACCTGGTCAAACTTTTCTGAGGTTTGACTTTTCAAAACATCCATATGCTTAGGTACGTGACAGAGTCCCTAACTAGAGAGAGAGAGAGAGAGAGAGAAATAGAAAGAGTGAGTGAAAAAATGTGTGTGCGTGTGTGAAAGAGACATGGACAACACACGATAAAAGTAGAGAAAAACGTGTGTGTCTTATGCAAACATATCACACATGCATCTTCGACAACGGAGGCAAGGTGAGGAGATAGTGTGTGGTTGTTTGGAACCGAGAGAGCCAGACCCCTAGCACGTGGCCAAGAGGGGTCTGACAAACAAGGGAGAGAGGTCGAGAGAGACATACAGAGAAAATGCAGACATGGGGAGGAGAGAGTGTATGTTTTTCATAGAGAGATCCCCTGGAGATCGTGATGGGACTACATGGGTGGGAGATCGAGTGACAAGGTGTGTGCGCAATAGAAGATGCCCCGAGAGATATCGAGATAGATGTATGGATGGAAGGAGACAATACGTGTGTTCCTGATGGCTAGCGAGAGATAATCATACTTACGAGGGGGGAGTGCTTGCGCCTATGATGGAGTGAGGGATTATGGTACTTAGGGGATGCGTGTCACATGGAGAGAGAACAAGGGCGGAGAGTGTTGGATGGATCTATATGCATAGCGCGAGCGAGACATGTGTATGTGTGAACCAGGGAGATATAAGGTTGGTTTGGTTTGCATCCTGAGCATCTTTTGCCTGGCCTGGGGTTGTGCCTGGATTTTATGCACGCTTGTTTGGTTGCTACCCTGTGCAAAAGAAAGCCCGCCTGGCCTGGATTCCCTTGCACTTTAATTAGCCTGGCTGGACTCCAGACACTGCAAGTAGCCTGGCCCAGGCGACCGATTTCGAACGCCTGGCCGTGCCTGGTCATGCGGCCACGAGGCTAACCGCAGCCTAGATGGATATTTGCATTAAATAATTGATGCATGGACTAATTGATGGGATGTTGATGCTTTGCCTGGCCCAGGAATGAACCAAACGCTTCAGTACCACACAAGCCTGGCCAGGCAGAAATAATTTACATCTCACGTCCACACCAGGCAGTACTGGCCATCAAGGCATGAGGGTCAGGTCACGAACCAAACTGACCAATAAAGTTTGAGAGAGATTGAGGAGCACCGATAAGGCTGAGTGTGCGTCAGATAGCTGAGAGGGGGAAGAGATATTCCATCCGCTCGATAATGCAGTGCATGTAAATTTTTAGAAGTCAAACTTTGGAAACTTTGATCAGGTTTACGCAGATGTTATTTATATCTACAATACCAAAGATACATCATACAAAACTACATCTCATGGTGAATATAATGGTATATGTTTGCCGTTCTAGATGTAATTGTTTTTCTCCACGTACATGGTCAAACTCTGTGATGTTTGACTTTTCAATAAATCTATATGCTATGGACCGAGGAGAGTGCCTCAGTAGAGACAGATCAAGTGCGCGTGAAGGAGAATGAGTAAGTGTGCAAAAAGAGTATGTGTGTGAAAGAGAAAGTGACAACAAATGATAAATTAGAGAGTGTGTGTGTGTTTTTCGTTTCTTATGCGAACATATCACGCATGCATCTCCGAGATAGAAAAGCGAGGCAAGGAGATACATGAAGATAGCTAGTGTGTGATTGTTTGCAACAGAGAGAGACACCCCTGTAGCACATGTCCAATAGAGGTCTAGCCAACAAGGAATAAAGGTCAAGAGGGACACATGGAGGACATGGACGCATGGGGAGGGAGAGAGGGTGTGTTTGTGATAGAGAGATCCCCTCGAGATAGTGAGGGGACTATATGGGTGGGAGATCGAGGGAGGTGCGTGCGCGATAGAAAGATGCCCCAAGAGAAATCGAGATAGACCATGCACATGTTCGTGATGGACACTAAGATTAGCTAGTCATATACATATAGGGGGACTGTGTGTGCCTACAATTGAGTGAGAGACCATCATACTTGGCTAGCTAGGCATGAGATTGTGTGTGTGCGCGTGTGAGATGGAGAGAGAACGAGGGAGAGATATAGAGTTTTAGATGGGCCTATCGAGTGCGAGTGAGATATGCATGTGTATGTGTGACCCAGGTAGATGGAGAGTTTGAGAGAGAGGGGGAAGAGCTCCGAGACGATAGAGTGGTGCGTGAGAGAGTTACGGGCAACGAGCCAAGGAATTTGTGTGCGTACGATGAGTGCACCCAAGATATCTAGCTTGGACTGGCTAGAGTATCATACATAGTGTGCGAGAGCGACCTATA